>NC_142482.1:9288878-9588878 GCF_049115385.1 Moschus berezovskii
GACATCATTTCCTGGTTCATTGCCGAGGTCACTTCCACAAAGCTCCCCAAGGGAACCTCTGGGTTTCTGGCTGTTTCCCCATGCCCTTAGGCCACGTGCAGTCACAGTGACACACACAGCCCACCCCACAGCATTGGGGAGACCTGGGTGCAGCCAGGGCCTGAGCTCTGAGGACACAGCTGCTTTCAGCCCAGGCTCCTTCTCAGAAGTGAAGTGGCCCTGGGCAAGGCATGTGCCCTGCAGATTTTCCCCACTCTCTCCATCTGCAGAGTGGGATTCACTCTCCCATTTCCTGCCTAGGTATCTCAGCCTACGAACAGCTCCAGTGCCTGTTCAAACATTAGGCCGCTCTCACATGGAGCTTGGACACTGAGACTTCCTAAAGGATGGATTTCACACAGGGCTGACCTAGGACAGAATGGGGCAGAATCAGGCCTGGATGGGCTTTGGGCCCTGGGAAAAGGCAGTCCCCTTTCTACCTATTTCTTGACCCCTGTATTTGGAGGACCGGAAAGTCATATTCAGACATCACCCCCTCTGATATCAACCTTCCCCATCCTCCTCAATTGCCCCACTTGGCCTCAAAGGCTTTGGGAGTCTGCCCCAACAGTGGCTCCCCGCATCCTTGTCCTTGAGTCTCATCATCTTGAGTCATTTTCCCCCTTGGGGGAAAAGCACAGTCATTGTTTGCAACCACAAGAGAGATTCATGCACATTCTATGAAATCGAATCATTTCCTCTCTCCATTGTTCAGTCTCTCTCCCTCGTTTCCTCTCTTTCTTGACCTTTCCAAATTCAGTCTGTCTCTTTCTCTCTGTGTCTCTCCTCTGGATGCTCGCATGCGTGTGAATGCATGGACGCATGTATGTTGTTGAACTTGTTTGAGGCTATAGGATTTCGTGTCGAGTGAGTTAAAGGTTTGTCGTTGGATTTGGTGTTAGGGGAAGGGATAGGTCTGGGGTTTGTCTGGGAGATGCGTAGGACGCCCTTCTCCGATATTCTGCTTGCTAATATTCTTTTTTGTTCAGTTTGTTACCATTTTGATTTGTGAATGCTCAGCTTTTCTGATACAAATCTGTTCAAGTGGATGGAAGCCCGTGGGTGTCCTTTCGTTTACTGTTTCCTTGACTTAAAGGGACCCATTTTTCTTCCCCGCCCCACACACACATGTTGAGAAGTCCATGACATGAAGGAGCCTATGGCCCGTGCTTATTTCCAGGAGTTTCATCACTTCAGGCTTTGCGTTGATGTGTTTCACTGAATCTGACGTGTTCTGGGACCAAAAACCAATGTGATTGTTCAGATGGAACCATCTCCAATTCCCACGGCCTTTCATTGCAGAGGCTCTTGTTCTCATTCGTATCACCTCCCCTCCTTTGGCGTCGAGGAATTGACCGTAGAAGCTTGGGTTTATGTCTGGACCCTCAATTCCATTCCATGGATCTGGTTCTGCGTGTTTGATTTCTTCCCAGTACCATGCTGTCCTGATGATCCTAGTGTGATAGTCTAATTGGCTATCAAGCAGCCTGCTATGTCCATTTCAGGGCTTTGTGGCAGATTGCATTGACTCTTTTGACTCCTTTGTGTTTCCATAGACGTTTTGGAATTCATTGTTTATTATGCCCTGAGAACAGCCGTTGTTTTCTTTTCTTTTTTATTTTTATTGGAGGCTAATTAGTTTACAATGTTATATTCGTTGGTTTTGCCATACATTGACATGAATCCACCTCGGGTGTACATGAGGTTTCTCTTTAGAACCCCCCTCCCACCTCCCTCCTTCCTTTATTTTCCCTCTGGGTCATACCAGCCCTGAACATCCTGTAACATGCCTCGAACCTGAACTGGTGATTTGTTTCACATATGATAATATACATGTTTCAATGCCATTCTCCCAAACCAACTCATCCTCACCCTCTCTCACAGAATCCCTACGACTGTTTTATACATCTGTTTCTATTTTGCTGTCTCGTATACGTGGTTATCATTTTCATCTTTCTAAATTCCATATATATGCGTTAGTATATTGCATTGGTGTTTTTCTTTCTGGCTTACTTCACTCTGCATAATAGGCTCCAATTTCACCCACCTCATTAGAACTGATTCAAATGCATTTTTTTAACGGCTGAGTAATACTCCTTTGTGTATATGTACCAAAGCTTTATTATCCATTCGTCTGCAGATGGACATGTAGGTTGCTTCCATGTCCTGGCTATTGTAAACAGTGCTGCGATGAACATTGGAGTACATGTGTCTCTTTCAATTCTGGTTTCCTCGGTGTGTATGCCCAGGAGTGTGATTGCTGGATCATATGGCATTTGTATTTCCAGTTTTTTGAGGAATCTCCACAATGTTCTCCATAGTGGCTGTACTAGTTTGCATTCCCACCAACAGGGTAAGAATGTTCCCTTTTTTCCACAACTTCCCTAGCATTTATTGCATGTAGACTTCTGGATAGCAGCCATTCTGACTGGTGTGAAATGGTATCCCATTGTGGATTTGATTTGCATTTCTCTGATTATGAGAGATGTTGAGCATTTTTTTATGTGTTTGTTAGCCATCTTTATGAATTCTTTAGAGAAATGTCTGTTTGGTTCTTTGGCCCATTTTTTGATGGGGTCATTTATTTTTCTGGAATTGAGCTTCAGGAGCTGCTTGTATATTTTGGAGATTAATCCTTTATCAGTTGTTTCATTTGCTATTATTTCCCCCCATTCTTTCTGGAGGGTTTTTATCATAAATGGATGTTGTATTTTGTCAAAGGCTTTCTCTGCATCTATTGAGATAATCATATGATTTTTAGTTTTCAGTTTGTTAATGTGGTGTATTACGTTGATTGATTTGTGGATATTGAAGAATCCTTGCATGCCTGGGATAAGCTCACTTGGTCATGATGTATGATCTTCTGAATGTGTTGTTGGATTCTGATTGCTAGAATTTTGTTAAGGATTTTTGCATCTATGTGCATCAGTGATATTGGCCTGTAGTTTTCTTTTTTTGTGGGATCTTTACGAGGTTTTGGGTTTAGGGTGATGGTGGCCTCATAGGATGAGTTTGGAAGTTTCCCTTCCTCAGCAATTTTCTGGAAGAGTTTGATTAGATAGGTGTTAGCTCTTCTCTAAATTTTTTTGGTAGAACTCAGCCGTGAAGCCATCTGGACCAGGACTTTTGTTTGCTGGAAGATTTTTTATTATAGCCTCTAGTTCCGAGCTTGTGATGGGTCTGTTCAGATTTTCTATTTCTTCCTGGTTCAGTTTTGTAAAGTTGTACTTTTCTTGGAATTTGTCAATTTCTTCCAGGTTATTCATTTTATTGCCATATAATTGCTGATAGTATTCTCTAATAAATCTTTGTATTTGTGTAGCCTTTGGTATTTTGAGAGGAATAGCATGCGACCTCTGGACTGCCCCAAGTTCGGGGTCGGGGGGAGGGGGAAGTGACATTTTCTTACCAGGAGAAATTCTTCTGATACTGGAGCATAGTTTATTTTCCATTGGATTGGTGGGCTTCACCATCTTTCATCCATCTCTTGCAGTTCTCTTAGAAGAGGGGCTTCCCTCCTGGGTTAGATGGACCCCTAGCTATTGCCTTTCAGGAAATGTCACTGTCGATGGGGTTGATACTTGCCATCTCCTTCTAAGCATTTGCTGTTATTACTAGAAATGCCAACGATTTCTCTTCCCCTTCCTCACTGTTCATCTCTCTGAGCCTCCAGTTTGAACAGGCCTAGTCCAGGGTCCCACGGCTATTGGGGAGTGCAGCTCGACCGTGTTTCTCAGGCCTTCATTGTTGGGCATCATTCGGTATACTCTCCATGTCCCTTCCTTTGCCTGGTTTCCCTGCAGACCTCTCCTTCAAGCTTGTGTTCATGTCGTTTGTGTATTAGGAGCCAAATTCTGCCTACGTTCCGTGTATGCAAACAGTTGTCTTCCCGCTTGGGATACGTTGTTTGTGTTTTTCAGACGGTCTTTCCCAGAATCCAAATCTTGGATTTGACAAAGTTCACTGTGTTCCCTGGTTACTCTTTGTGTAGTGCCTTTTGGTATTGTGTGTGAAAACTCAGAGCTCATGTCTAATGTCTGCTCCATTTCCTTCTGGATTTGTGACCCATTTTGTATGGAACGTATGTCTAGGAATCATTTGAAGTGCATTTGTTGAGAGGTGTTAATTTTCCATGGACATGCATGTCATCCCCTCTGGTTTCCAATGTGTCACTCCTAAACTCTTGTGGAGACCTTCTCGGAAAGATGGGTGTTTTTCAGCTTGCATTTCCACAGTTGAATGGATTCAGCAGCTCTAGAAGCAAGGACACTTTGTCCAGTCAAAGGGGGAGTCAGGTGCGGCCTCCCTTTCAGCACCGATCCCCAAGTCTGGTTGAGAGGGCTCTGATCTTCCATCATTGAGCCAGAAGCCACAGGCATCCTTGTGTACCCTTGGACGTGTGAGCGGCTTAAGGGAGTTTTGTCTGCGCAGGCACCAAGCAAGCCTGCGGTTTTGGACCACCAGAGGTGAGCATCTCAGAAGACAGTATCAACCGTGCAAGAATTGGAATGGGATCCACCTTGAGGGTGGGCACTGATCGCCAAGAGATGTTACAGTGGGACATTGATGGGTCCAGCACATTCTTCTGGCAGAGAGCGAGACAGATGTCTATGGGCTCTGCTGGCCCTCCATTCCCTCTTGTGGTCCCGAAGGCTGGTTGACACCAACCTGAGCACCTAGGTCTGAGATTATGAGAACCGGCACCTGCACTGTGTTTCCCTTTGCCCGCGTGTCCATGCGAAGCATCAGGCCATCTCTGAACTACACTAGTCATGTGCATTGCCTCACATTGGACTTGCACATGTTTCTTCTGTTTCTTTCCCGATCACTGATTTTCTTGAGCATATGGGGACTACGAGGATGGTGGATCTGGCCTTGTGTTCTGTGGAACACTTCTCCCTTTGTTGGTTTGGATTTATCATTCCATTTCTCCTGCCTGGTTTATTGTTGTGAGTTTGTTTGTGCCAGCGGAAGAACTCAGCATTTCCCTTGTGCCTGAGGTGTCCCACTTACAACAGCATTGCTTACCTACATATTCTGAGCACATTTCCCGAGAGGACTTCGTTTGGCAGATAACATCTTGAAAAAACCTACATGGTCCTTTCAGATACCCAAAGGCTACGTCAAATGACATAGTGACCAGAATTCTCCAGTTTGGTCTTCCAATATGTGGGGAGTCAGAACAATCCACTGAGAAGGGAAAAGCTACTGACTCCAGGATTCTGACCTAGAGAATTGCATGGATTGTAGAATTCATGTGGATGCCAGGACTCTAACAATGCCAAGAGACTATAACTTTCGCCTTCAGTCAGAGGAAAATCCAGTTTCCTTTTATTTCGGTGATTAGCATTGATTGGGGACCTTGAAAGGATGGGAAGAAATGCAGAGAGAAGTAGGCTCAATGTTGGCAGGCGGGGAGAGAAGAACGGGGAGTGCTTGCCATGAATCCAGGCTTTGCTGGGAAGTGGGGGGGATAGAATGAGGGTGTCCAAATGTAGACAGTGGTGATGTTTACACAACAATGTGAAGGCCTCCATATTCCCAAATGGCATCAAGGAAGGAAAATTTATTGACACACAGTTGCGAGCAAATATACAGAAAGCCATTAAAGACATAAAAGATGAAAAGAAAGATACCTAGCAGCCTGATGAAAATCAGCTCAGGGGAATGGAATTCAATCTCCCCTGCGTGGGGAGCGAGTGGACGGCTGCCACGGACAACACGCAGGGATGGAGGCTGCAGAGTCAACCGCGTCCCTGGACGAGGTTTTTGATGAAAGGGCTCTGGGTCTCTGTCCAGAGCATGGGCCTGTTCTCCCTGCAGGGGTGGGACAGGCATGTTGGGCGTCTGAGTCCTTGGCAGGAGACACAGCAGGCTGCCCCTCTGCAGGTGGTCACTCAGGCCCTGACTCGGGTTCTGCCACCAAAGCCCGAGCAGGTGTAAGTTCACGTGGAGGTGGAGGTTCTGGAAAACGGGGTGGGACATCGGAGCCTGGGGCTCCGGTTCGTGCAGGCACAGAGTTCGGATGGGCTGATGGTGCTAGCCAGTACCCGGCTTTCCCCATTTCTTTGGGAGGGGACGTCTCAGGTCTCAATCTCCCCTCAGTGGATCCCTGGGTGCTGCACCTGGAGCTCCAACCTCTGTAGGGACTCGTTTTGGACGTGGAGGCTGGCTGAGTTTGACGGTCAGAGCTAGAGCTGGTGGAGAAGAAGAGTTTGCCACAGGACAGCCTTGCCATGTGCCTAAGTGGGTACGAAAGCTTCCTAGAGATTCTATAAGAAGGCCTAGCATTGGAGTCTTCTCTGCAGTCTCCAAAATGTGTGGTGTGAAGCCAGCCATTGGTCCCGGACCAGCCCCAGTTCCGGGGGACACCTCCCTGTGTGGCTCAGCACTACCTCCCCACACTCACATGCAGCAGCCACAAACGCCTCATCTATTTGCTCTGCCCTCCTGGGTTCCAGGTCCTACTGCTACCTCCAAGGCAGGACTTCTCAGAGCTCTGGGTCAGGGCAGGCTCTGCTGAGTTCCGTGGCAGCCTGAGACTGGGACCCGGGGTGCGTGCTGGGTGGTGTCTGTGTAGCAGGCCTGGCCTGCTCCGTCTTCATTGCCAGTTGGGCTGAGCCCTCTGTGGCCACGCTCACCTGGAGCCTGGACTGGCCTCCCAGGCAGGGGGCTGGTGCTCTAAGCCCTCCCTCTGGGAGGTGGATGTGGTGTGCCCCTCAGGGGCCACCTCGGGTGGGATGCTCTGCAATCATAGAGACCATCAGCCTGCCCTGCTTTGATATTTGTGAGCTGAGACTGGCCAGTATGGCTGCTGCTTCTGCCCGTCTGCCCTTCTGCTCCCAGAAGGAGCAGCGACAAAGATATGCTGAGATACCCACCCAGGAGGACGCAGACACACCCGAGGGCGTGAGGTCAGCCTGGTCCACCAGCTCTGACTGGACGCTCCCCATGACAGGCGGCCTGCTCTCTGCTGGGGTGTGGACACAAGCAGTCAAAGGGCTCCAAACCCACATGCAGCTGGGCTTACTTGAGTCAGACACACGCCGAGAAAACCCCTTCCACACACAGGGAAAGGCCTCAGGCTTCCCCGGGTGGGATGTGAGAGGTCGCAGGACCCTGTATGCATACACTGAGCTTAGGCAGGATTTGGCTGTTAATACACAAATGACATGAACACAAAGGAGCCTGAAGGAGAGGTCTGAAGGGACACCAGGCGAAGAAAGGGACGTCAAAGGCGAAGAGAGTACACCAAATGATGCCCAGAACTGAGGGTCTGATCCACAGGGTCTAGGTGCACTCCCCGAGGCCCGTGGGACCCTGGACTAGGCCTGTTCTACCTGGAGGCTCAGAGAGATGGACAGTGAGGAAGGGGAAGAGAAATACTTGGCATTTCTAACACTCACAGCAAACGCTTAGAAGACGGCAATTATCAACCCCACCAACAGTTACATTCCTTGAAAGGCAATAGCTAGGAGTCCATCTAAACCAGGAGGGGAGCCCCTCTTCTCTGAGAACTGCAAAAGATGGATAAAAGAAGGTGAATCCCACAAATCCCATGGAAAATAGCTGTGCTAAAGGATCGGAAGAATTCCTCCTGGTAAGATGATATCAATTCCCCCTCCCCTGGACCCCCACCGTGGGGCAATCCAGAGGATCCACTCTATTTCTCTCAAAATACCAACGGCTTTTCTCAGGGCATTATAACCAAAGAATCCAAAATGTCTATGGGAACACAAAGGAGGCAAAAGAGTCAATGCAATCTGCCCTAAAGCTCTGAAATGGACATAGCAGGCTGACTGATAGCCAATTAGACTCTCAGACTAGGATCATCAGGACAGCATAGTACTGGGAAGAAATCAAACACACAGAACCAGATCCATGGAATGGATTTGAGGTTCCAGACATAAACCCAAGCTTCTACGGTCAATTTCTCGATGCCAAAGGAGGGGAGGTGATACGAATGGGAAAAAGATCCTCTGCAAGGAAAGGCCATGGGAATTGGAGATCGTTCCATCTGAACAATCACATTGGCTTTTGGTCTCAGAACAGGTCAGATTCAGTGAAACACATCAATGCAAAGCCTGAAGTGATGAAACTCTTGGAAATAAGCACGGGCCATAGGCGCCTTAATGTCAGGGACTTCTCAACATGTGTGTGGGGGTGGAAGAAAATTGGGTCTCTTCAAGTCAAGGAAACAGTAAACCAAAGGACACCCACCAGCTTCCATCCACTTGAACAGCTTTGCAACAGAAAAGCTAAGAATTTGCTAATCAAAATGGTAACAAACTGAACAAAAAAGAATATTAGCAAGCAGAATATTGGAGAAGGGGTTCCTACATAAAAGAGACTGAGAATTCACACCACTAAGTCTCCCAGAATAAACCCCAGATCTAGCCCTTCCCCTAACACCAATTCCAACCCCAAACCTTTAACTCACTCTACACGAAACACTAAAGCCTCACCCTAGGTCAACAGTTTACATGCTTACATACATTCACATGCATTCAAGCATCCACAGGAGAGACACAGAGAGGAAGACAGACTGAATTTGGAAAGGTCAAGAAAGAAACGGAACGCGGAAGAGAGACTGAACCAGGGAGAGAGGAAATGAGTCGATTTCACAGAATTTGCATGAATCTCTCTTGAGGTTGGAAACATTGACAGTGTGTATTCCCCCTGCAAGTGGTAAAATGACACAAGATGATGAGATTCAAAGACAAGGATGCGGGGAGCCACTGTTTGGGCAGACTCCCCCACTCCTCGAGGCTGAGTGGGACACTTGAGTAGGACAAGGAAGGTTGATATCAGAAGGGGCGATGTCTAAATATGACCTTCCGGTCCTCCCAATGCGGGGGTCAAGAAATAGGCAGGAAGCGGACTGCATTTTCCCAGGTCCCAGAGCCCATCCAGGCCTGATTCTGCCCCATTCTGTGCTAGGTCAGCCCTGTGTGAAATCTGTCCTTTGGGAAGTCTCAGTGTCCAAGCTCCATGTGATAGAGGCCCAAAGTATGAACAGGAACTGGAGTTGTTCGTAGGCTGACAAACCTAGGCAGCAGATGGGAGAGTGTTCCCCACTCTGAAGATCAAGAGACTGGGTTACCCTGCGGAGCACATGCCTTGCCCAGGGCCACATCATTTCTGAGAAGAAGGATCCTGGGCCGAAAACATCTGTGTCCTCAGAGCTCAGGCCCTGGCTGCACCCAGGTCTCCCCAGTGCTGTGGGGTGGGCTGTGTGGTTTCACTGTGCCTGCATGTGGTCTAAGGAGGTGGGGGAACAGCCAGAAACCCAGAGGTTCCCTTGGGGAGCTTTGTGGAAGGGACTTCAGCCACGAACCAGGAAATGATGTCACTTCCTGGCAACAGAACCCAACAGAACCCACAAACCGGGTATCCAGTCCTCCCCAGTGGAGAGGAGCCCCCAGCCAGATCTTTTGCTGTCAAGATGTTCTGCTGCTTGCCCTTGCCCAGATGATGCCAGGACCTCAGGCGAGCTCACAGGCAGACTGTGTGGGCACGCGCTTGACACTGGCTCAGCAGCCCCCCCCCGCCCCGAGATTCCTCTGGCCCTTTGCCCGAAGGAAAAGAAAGGTAACAGGGGAGCCCCAGGCCAGGTCCGGCCACCTTTCCTGTCCCACCCGGGGAAGCCTGAGGCCTTTCACTGTGTGTGGATGGGGGTTTTTCGGGGTGTGTCTGCCTCAAGCAAGCCCAACCGCATGTGGGTCAGGAGACCATGGGTCGCTTGTGTCCACACCCCAGGGGAGAGAAGGCTGGGTGGCATGGGGAGTGTCCAGGCAGAGCCGCATGCCCAGGCTGACCTCACACCCTCAGGGGTGTCTCTGTCCTCCCGGGTGGGTAGCTGAGCAGATCTTTGTCTTTGCTCTTTCTGTGAGCAGAAGGGCAGACAGGCAGAGGCAGCAGCCATCCTGGCCAGCCTCAGCTCAGAAATATCGAAGCAGGGCTGGCTGATGGTCACTATCATTGCAGAGCGTCCCACCCGAGTTGGCCCCTGAGGGGCACACCCCATCTACCTCCCAGAAGTAGGGCTCAGAGCACTAGTCCCCTGCCCAGGAGGCCCAGTGCAAGCTCCAAGTGAGCGTGGCCAAGGAGGGCTCACCCCAACTGAAGATGAAGACGGAGCGGGCAAGTCTTGCTAACCAGACACCACCCAGCATGCACCCCGGGGCCCAGTCTCAGGCTGCCACAGAGCTCCGCAGAGCCGGCCCTGACCCAGAGCTTTGAGAAGCCCTGCACCTGAGGTAGCAGGAGGACCTGAAACCCAGAACGGCATAGCACAGACGTGAGGCGGCTGGGACTGCTGAACATGAGTGTAGGGATTCAGTGCTGAGCCACACAGGTAGGAGTTCCCCAGAGCTGGGGCTGGGCCTGGACCAAAGTCTAGCCTCACACCACCCATCTTGGAGACTGCAGAGAAGACTCTGATGCTGGGCCTTCTTAGCAAATCTCTAGGAAATTTTCGTGCCCACTTAGGCACATGGCAAGGCTGGCCTGTGGCAAACTTTTCTTCTCCCCCAGCTCTAGCTCTGGCCGTCAAACTCAGAGAGCCTACACCTCCAACACCTGTCCCTACGGAGGTGGGAGCTCCAGGTGCAGGACCCAGGGATCCACTGAGGTGGGTTCGAGACCTGAGACGTACCCTCCCAAAGACATGTGGCCAACCGGGTATTGGCAGGCACACTCAGCACATCGGATCTCTGTGCCTGCATGACCCACAGCCCCAGGACCCGATGTCCCACCCCGTTTCCATATCCTCCACCTCAACGTGCACTTACACCTGCTCGGGCATTGGTGGCAGAACCTGAGTCAGGGTCTGAGTGACCACCTGCACAAGGGCAGCCTGCCCTGGCTCCTGCCAAGGACTCAGACACCCACCATGACGGTCCCACCCCTGCAGGGAGAAAAGGCCCCTGCTCTGGACAGAGACCCAGAGCACGTTCAGCAAACACCTCGTCCAGGGGCGCGTTTGGCTCTGCAGGCTCCATCCCTGTGTGTTCCCTGTGGATGCCGTCCACTCCCTCCCCACCCAGGGGAGACTGACTTACTTTCCCCTGAGCTGATTTTCATGAGGATCCTAGGCATCTTTCTTCTCATCTTTTATGTCTTTCATGGCTTTCTGCATATTTTGCTCACAAGTGTGTGTCAATAAATTTTCCTTCCTTGATGCCATTTGGGAATATATAGGCCTTCACAATGCTGTGTAAGCATCGCCACTGTCTACATTCGGACACCCTCATTCTATCCCCCCACCCACTTCCCAGCAAAGCCTGGATTAATGGCAAGCACTGCCCATTCCTCTCTCCCCTGCCTGGCAACATTGAGTCTACTTCTTTCTGCATTTCTTCCCATCCTTTCGGGGTCCCCAATCAATGCAATCACTGAAATGAAAGGAAACTGGATTTTCCTGTGACTGAAGGTGAATGTTATAGTCTCTCAGTATTCTTAGAGTCTTGACATGCCCATGAATTCTACAGTGCATGGAATTCTCTAGGCCAGAATCCTGGAGTGGGTAGCTTTTCCCTTCTCCGGGGGATTGTTCTGAGTCCCCACATATTGGAAGACCAAACTGGAGAATTCTGGTTTCTATGTCATTTGAAGGAGCATTTGGGTATATGAAAGGACAGTGTAGGTCCTTTGAAGATGTCATCTGCCCATCGAAGCCCTCTCGATAACTGCTCAGAATCTCCAGGTAGGCAGTGCTGTTGTAAGTGGGACACCTCAGACACAAGGAAATGCTGAGTTCTTCTCCCGGCTCAAACAAACTCACAACAATAAACCAGGCAGGAGAAATGGAAAGATAAATCCACACCAACAAAGGGAAAACTCTTCCTCAGAACACAAGGCCAGAAAAAGACACACCATCCTTGTGGTCCCCACATGCTCAAGAAAATGTATGATCGGGAAGGAAACAGAAGAAACATATGCAGGTCCAATGAGAGGCAATGGACATGGCTAGTGTAGCTCAGAGACAGCCTGACGCTTTGCGTGGACATGCGGTCAAAAGGAGACACAGTGCAGGTGGCAGTGGTCATCATCTAGAACTAGGTGCTCATCATGGTGACAACCAGCCTTCGGGACCACAAGAGGGAATGGAGGGCCTAACAGAGCCCATAGGCATCTCTCTCGCTATCTGGGAGAAGAGTGTGCCGGACCCATCAAAGTCCCATAGGAGCATCTATTGACGATCAGTGCCCACCCTCAGGGTGGATCCCACTCCACTTCTGGCACAGTGGCTCCTGTCTTCTGAGATGCTTACCTATGGCGGTCCGAAGCCACAGGCCTGCTGGGCGCCTGCTGAGACGAAACTCCCTTCAGCTGCTCACACAGCCAAGGGCACACAAGGATGTTAGTGTCCTGTGGCTCACAGATGGAAGATCTGCCCCCTGACAATCCGACCTGGGTATTTGTGCTGAAAGGGAGGCCGCACCCGACTCCCTTCATTGGAGTCAGCACCCCTTCTCCTAGAGCTGCTGAATCCATTCAACTGTGAAAACGCAAGGTGAAAAACACCCATCTTTCCAAGAAGTTCTCCTAAAAAGTTTAGGAGCAACGCATTTGGAACCCAGAGGGGATGACATGCATGTCCATGGAAACTTGACACCTCTCAACAAATGCACTTCAAATGATTCCTAGACATACGTTCCATGGAAAATGGTTCTGAAAACGAGAAGGAAATGAAGCAGACATTAGACATGAGCTCTGTGTCTTCACACACAATACAGAAAGACACTACACAAAGAGTAACCAGGGAACACAGTGAACTTGTCTAACCAAGAATTGGACTCTGGGAAAAATGGTCTGTAAAACGCAAACGACACATCCCAAGCTGAGAGACAACTGTTTGCATACACAGAGCTTAGACAGATTTAGCTTCTAATACACAAGTGAGATGAACACAAAGGAGCCTGAGGGAGAGGTCTGAAGGGACACCAGGCGAAGGAAGGGACCTGGAGAATACACCGAATGATGAATGATGCCCAGCACTGAGCACCTGAGAAACATGATCTAGCTGCACTCCCCGAGCCCCTGGGGACCCTGGACTAGGCCTGTTCTACCTGGAGGCTCAGAGAGATGGACAGTGAGGAAGGGGAAGAGAAATCCTTGGCATTTCTAACATTTACAGCAAACGCTTAGAAGGAGAAGGCAAGGATCCACCCCACCGACAGTGACATTTCCTGAAAGGCAATAGCTTGGAGTCCATCTAACCCAGGAGGGAAGCCCCTCTTCTCAGAGAACTGCAAGAGATGGATGAAAGAAGGTGAAGCCCACCAATCCAATGGAAAATAAGCTGTGCTCGCAGATCACAAGAATTCCTCCTGGTAAGATGATGTCATTTCCCCCTCCCCCCAACCCCCACCGTGGGGCAGTCCAGAGGTTGCATGCTATTTCTCTCAAAATACCAAAGGCTGTTCTCAGGGCATTATAACCAAAGAATTCCAAAATGTCGATGGAAACAGAAAGGAGTCAAAATAGTCAATGCAATCTGCCACAAAGCCCTGAAATGTACATAGCAGGCTGCCTGATAGCCAATTAGACTATCACACTAGGATCATCAGGACAGCATGGTACAAACATAAAGAACCAGATCCATGGAATGGAATTGAGGGTCCAGAAATAACCCCAAGCCTCTATAGTCACTTCATGGATGCCAAAGGAGGGGAGGCGATATGAATGGGAAAAAGAGCCTCTGCAACGAAAAGCTGTGGGTATTGGAGATGGTTGCATCTGAATAATCACATTGGCTTTTGGTCTCATAACACCTCAGATTCAGGGAAACACATCAACGCAAAGCCTGAAGTGATGAAACTCCTGGAAATAAGCACGGGCCATAGGTTCCTTAATGTCAGGGACTTCACGACATGTGTGTGGTGGCGGAACCAAAATTGCGTCTCTTCAAGTCAAGGAAACAGGAAACCAAACAACATCAACTAGCTTCCATCCAATTGAACAGCTTTGCAACAGAAAAGCTTAGCATTCACAAATCAAAATGGTAACAAACTGAACACAAAGGAATATTTGCAAGCAGAATATAGAAGAAGGATTTCCTAAGTAAAAAAGACAAGAACTCACACGACTAAGTCTCACAGAACAAACCCCAGACCTATCCCTTCCCCTAACCTCAACTCCATCCCCAAACCTTTACCTCACTGGAAAGGAAACCTTGAAGCCTCACCCTAGGTCAATAATATACATGCTTACATTCATTCACAGGCACGCGAGCATCCACAGCAGAGACAGAGAAAGGAAGATACAGAATGAATTTGGAAAGCTCAAGAAAGACAGAAGGAGGGAGAAAGACTGAACAATGGAGAGAGGAAATGAGTTGATTCCACAAAATTTGCATGAATCTCTCTTGAGTTTTGTAGCAATGACAATGCCTATTCCCCCTGCAAAGGGGAAAATGACCCAAGTTGATAAGGCTCAAAGACAAGGATGCGGGGAGCCACTTTTGGGGCAGCCTCCCTCACCCGTCGAAGATGAGTGGGACACTTGAGCAGGAGGATGAAAGTTGATATCAGAGGGAGCGATGGCTGAATGTGACCTTCCGGTCCTCCCAATGAGGGGGTCAAGAAATAGGCAGGAAGGGGACTGCCTTTTCCCAGGTCCCAGAGCCCATCTAGGCCTGATTCTGCCCCATTCTGTGCTAGGTCAGCCCTTGTCTGTGCCGGCAGAAGAACTCAGACCTTCCCTTATGCCTGCATTTTCCCACTTAAACAGCACTGCCTACCTGGAGATTCTGAGCACATTTGCCGAGAGGGCTTCGTCTGGCAGATGACTTCTTGAAAGGACCTACACGGTCCTTTCAGATACCCAAAGGCTACTTCAAATGAAATAGAAACCAGAATAATCCAGTTTGGTCTTCCAACATATGGGGAGTCAGAACAATTGCCTGGAGAAGGGAAAAGCTACCCACTCCAGGATTCTGGCCTAGAGAATTCCATGGACTGTAGAATTCATGGGAATGCCAAGACTCGAACGATACTGAGAGACTATAACTTTCACCTTCAGTCAGACCAAAATAAAATTTCCTGTCTTTTCAGTGATTGGCATTGATTGGGGACCCCGAAAAGATGGGAAGAAATGCAGAAAGAAATAGACTCAATGTTGTCAGGCGGGGGAGAGAGGAACGGGCAGTGCTTGCTATGAATCCAGGCTTTGCTGTGAAGTTGGGGAGGGGGGAGAATGAGGGTGTCCGAATGTAGACAGTGGTGATCCTTACACAGCATTGAAGCCTCCATATTCCCAATGGCATCAAGGAAGGAAAATTTATTGACACACACTTGTGAGCAAAATATACACAAAGCCATAAAAGACATAAAAGATGAGAAGAAAGATTCCTAGAAACCTGATGAAAATGAGCTCAGGGGAAGGGAAGTCAGTCTCCCCTGGGTGGGGAGGGAGTGGACAGCGTCCATGGGGAACACACAGGGATGGTGGCTGAAGGGCCAACTGCACCTCTGGATAAGGTATTTGCCGAACGGGCTTTGGGCCTCTGTCCAGAGCAGGGGCTTGTCCTCCCTGCAGGGGTTGGACAGTCATGGTGGGCATCTGAGTCCTGGGCAGGAGCCAGGACATGCTCCCTCTGTGCAGGTGGTCAATCAGGCCCTGACTTTAGTCCTGCCGCCAAAGCCAGAGCAGGTGCAAGTGCTGGTAGAGGTAGAGGCTCTGGAAGGCGTGGTGTGACATCAGGGCCTGGGGCTGGGCGTCATGCATGCAGAGATCCGATGTGCTGAGGGTGCTGGCCAGTACATGGCTGGCCCCATATCTTTGGGTGGGGACATCTCAGGTCTCGATCTCCCCTCAGTGGATCCCTGGGTCCTGCACTTGGAGTTCCCACCTCTGTAGGGAGAAGTCTTAGACATGGAGGCTGGCTGAGTTTGACGGCCAGAGCTAGAGCTGGGGGAGAAGAAAAGTTTGCCACAGGCCAGCCTTGTCATGTGCCTAAGTGGGCACGAAAGCTTCCTAGAGATTCACTAAGAAGGCCCAGCATCGGAGTCTTCTCTGCAGTCTCCAAGATGGGTAGTTTGAGGCCAGCCTTTGGTCCAGGTCCAGCCCCAGCTCTGTAGGACTCCTCCCTGTGTGGCTAAGCACCGCCTCCCCACACTCACATGCAGAAGCCCAGCCGCCTCACCTCTGAGCTCTGCCGTGCTGGGCTCCAGGTCCTACTGTTGCCTCTGAGGCAGGGCTTCTTGGAGCTCTTTGTCAGAGCCAGCTGTGCTGAGTTCCGTGACAGCCTTAGACTGGGCCCCGGTTTGTGACCTGGGTGGTGTCGCACAGCAGGATTTGCCCGCCTCCTCTTCACTGTCAGTTGGGCTGAGCCCTCCGTGGCCATGCTCACCTGGAACCTGCAGTGGGCTTCCTGGTCACAGGGTGGTGCTCTGAACCCTACCTCTGGGAGGTGCATGGGTTGTGCCCCTCAGAGGCCACCTCGGGTGGGACGCTATGCAATGATAGTGACCATCAGCCAGCCCTGCTTCGATATTTCTGAGCTGAGCCTGGCCAGGATGTCTAATGTTTCTGCCCGTCTGCCCTTCTGCTCCCAGAAAGAACAGAGATGAATGCCTGCTCAGATACCCACCAGGGAGGATGGAGACCCCCCGCCAAGGGCTTGAGGTCAGCCTGGGCACACGGCTCTGCCTGGACGCTCACCATGCCACCAAGCGTGCTCTCCCCTGGGGTGTGGACACAAGCGGTCCACGGTCTCCTGACCCACCTGTGGCTGGGCTTGCTTGAGGCAGACACAGCCTGAGAAACCCCCATCCACACACAGCAAAAGGCCTCAGTCTTCCACGGGTGGGACGGGAGAGGTGGGCGGACCCGGCCTGGGGCTCCACTGTTACCTTTCGGTTCCTTCGGGCAAACGGCCAGAGGACTCTTGGAGGGGCCCTGGGCCAGCGTCGACGGCCTTCCCACACTCTCTGCCTGTGAGCTCGCCTGAGGACCCGGCCTCTGGGCAGGGGCAAACAGCAGAACATCTTGACAGCAAGTGATCTGGCTGGGGGCTCCACTCCGCTGGGGAGGCCTAGATACACGGATTGTGGGTTCTGTTGGGTTCTGTTGCCAGGAAATGACATCATTTCCTGGTTCGTGGCCTAGGTCCCTTCCACAAAGTTCCCCAAGGGAACCTCTGGGTTTCTGGCTGTTCTCCCATGCCCTTATGCCACGTGCAGGCACAGTGACACACATTCAGCCCACCCCACAGCCTTTGGGAGACCTGGGTGCAGCCAGGGCCTGAGCTCTGAGGACACAGCTGCTTTCAGACCAGGTTCCTCTTCTCAGAAGTGATGTGGTCCTGGGCAAGACATGTGTCCCCCTTGGTTTCCCCAGTCTCTCCATCTGCAGAGTGGGGGTCACTCTTCCATCTCCTCCCTAGGTCTGTCATCCTACAAACAGCTTCAGTGCCTGTTCAGACTTTCGGCTGCTATCACATGGAACTTAGACACTGAGACTTCCCAAAGGATGGATTCAACACAGGGCTGACCTAGCACAGAATGGGCAGAATCAGGCCTGGATGGGCTCTGGGACCTGGGAAAAGTCAGTCCCCTTTCTGCCTATTTCTTGACCCCTGCATTGGGAGGACCGGAAAATCATATTCACACATCGCGACCACTGATATCAACCTTCCTCCTCCTATTCAAGTGTCCCACTCAGCCTCGAGGCCTGGGGGAGGCTGTCCCAACAGTGGTTTCCCGAATCCTTGTCTTTGAGACTCATCAACTTGGGTCATTTTCCCCCTTGCAGGGGGAATAGGCACTGTCATTGTTTCCATTCTCAAGAGAGATTCATGCAAGTTCTGTGAAATTGACTCATTTCCTCTCCCTATTGTTCAGTCTCTCTCCCTCGTTCCGTCTCTTTCTTGATCTTTCCAAATTCATTCTGTATCTTCCTTTCTGTGTCTCTCCTGTGGATGCTCGCATGTCTGTGAATGCATGTAAACATGTATAGTGTTGACCTAGGGTGAGGCTTTATGGTTTCGTGCTGAGTGAGATAATGGTATCGGGTTGGATTTGGTGTTAGGGGAAGGGATAGGTCTGGGTTTTTTTCTGGGAGACTTAGTTGTGTGAGTTCTCATTCTCTTTTACGTAGGAACCCCTTCTCCGATATTCTGTTTGCAAATATCCTTTTGTGTTCAGTTTGTTACCATTTTGATTTGTTAATGCTTAGGTTTTCTGTTGCAAAGCTGTTCAAGTGGACGGAAACTCGTGGGTGTCCTTTCGTTTCCTGGTTCCTTGACTTGAAGAGACCCTACTTTGCTTTTCCACCCACATATGTTGAGAAGTCCCTGACATTAAAAGCCTATGTCCTGTGCTTTTTTCCAGGAGTTTCTTCACTTCAGGCTTTGCTTTGATGTGTTTCACTGAATCTGACGTGTTCTGAGACCAAAAGCCAACGTGATTGTTCAGGTGGAACCTTCTGCAATTCCCACGGTCTTTCGTTGCACAGACTCTTGTTCCCATTCTTATCGCCTCCCCTCCATTGGCGTCGAGGAATTGACAGTAGAAGCTTGGGTTTATGTCTGGACCCTCAATTCCATTCCATGGATCTGGTTCTGCATGTTTGATTTCTTCCCAGTACCATGCTGTACTGATGATCCTAGTGTGATAATCTAATTGACTATCAGCAGCCTGCTATATATATTTCAGGTTTTTGCGGCCGATTGCATTGACTCTTTTGACACCGTAGTGTTTCCATAGACATTTAGGAATTCTTTGTTTTTTATGCCCTGAGAGCAGCCGTTTTTATTTTGAGAGGAATAGCGTGGAACCTCTGGAATGCCCCACGGTGTGGGTCCGGGGGAGGGGGAAGTAACATCATTTTATCATGAATAATTCTTCTGATCCATGAGCACAGCTTATTTTCCATTGGATTGAGGGCTTCACCTTCTTTCATCCATCTCTTGCCGTTCTCTGAGAAGAGGGGCACCCCTCCTGGGTTAGATGGATTCTTAGCTATTGCTTTTCAGGGAATTTACTGTCGGTGGGATTGATACTTGCCTTTTCCTACTAAGCGTTTGCTGTGAGTGTTAGAAATGCCGAGGATTTCTCTTCCCATTCCTCACTGTCCATCTCTCTGAGCCTCCAGGTGGAAGAGGCCTAGTCCAGGGTCCCACGGGTCTTGGGGAGTGCAGCTAGACCGTGTTTCTCAGGACCTCAGTGCTGGGCATCATTCGGTATACTCTCTGTGTCCCTTCCTTCGCCTGGTGTCCCTTCAGACTTCTCCTTCAGGCTAGTTTGTGTTCATGTCCTTTGCATATTAGGAGCCAAATCTTGCCTAAACTCTGTGTATGCAAAGAGTTGTCTCCCAGCGTGGGAGGTGTCTTATGCGTTTTTCAAACGGTCTTTCCCAGAGTCCTAATCTTGGATTTGACAAAGTTCACTGTGTTCTCTGGTTACTCTTTGTGTAGTGCCTTTCTGTATTGTGTGTAAAGACTCAGAGTTCATGTCTAATGTATGCTCCATTTACTTCTGGATTTATGAACCGTTTTGCATGGTACATATGTCTAGGAATCATTTGAAATGCATTTGTTGAGAGGTATCAATTTTCATGGACATGCATGTCATCCCCTCTGGTTTCCAAATGCGTTGCTCGTAAACCCTTCTAGAGACCTTGTCGGAAAGATGGGTGTTTTTCAGCATGAATTTCCACAGTTGAATGGATTCAGCAGCTCTAGCATCAGGGACGCTGTGTCCAGTGAAAGGGGAGTCGGGTGCGTCCTCCCTTTCAACACTGGTCCCCAGTTCAGGTTGACAGGGCTTTGATCTTCCATCTGTGAGCCAGAGGCCACAGGCATCCTTGTGTGTCCTTGTCTGTGTGAGCAGCTGAAGTGAGGTTCTACTCCACAGGCGCCCAGCAGGTCTGCAGCTTTGGATCGCTACAAGTGAACATCTAAGAGGACAGGAGCAACCGAGCCAGAAGTAAGTGGAATTCACCTTGAGGGTTGGCATTGATCATTAAGGGATGCTACTGTGGGACTTTGATTGGTCCGGAAATCTCTTCTGCCAGAGAGTGAGAGAAATGTCTATGGGCTCTGCTAGGCCCTCTGCTCCCTCTTTGGGTCCCGAAGGCTGGTTGTCATCATCCTGTACACCTAGCTGTGAGATGATAACCACCGCCACCTGCACTGTGTTTCCCTTTGCCCATGTGACCATGCGAAGAGTCAGGACATCTCTGAGCTACACTAGCCATGTGCATTGCCTCTCATTGGACTTACACATGTTTCTTCTTTTTAATTCCTGATCACTGATTTTCTCAAGCATTTGGGGACCACAAGGATGGTGGGTCTTTCTCTGGCCTTGTGTTCTGAGGAACACTTGTTCCTTTGTTGGTGTGGGTATATCTTTCCATTTCTCCTGCCTGGTTTATTCTTGTGAGTTTGTTTGTGCCGGTGGAAGAACTCAGACTTTCCCTTGTGCCTGAGGTGTCCCACTTACAACAGCACTGCCTACCTGGAGATTCTGAGCATATTAGCCGAGAGGGCTTCATTTGGAAGATAACATTATAAAAGGACCTACAAGTCCTTTCAGTTCCCCAAAGGCTACTTCACACTTTGGTCTTCCAATATGTGGGAAGTCAGAACAATCCTCTGGAGAAGGGAAAAGCTACCCATCCAAGATTCTGGCCTAGAGAATTCCATGGACTGTAGAATTCATAGGGATTCCAAGACTCTAATGATACTTAAAGACTATAACTTTCGCCTTCAATGAAAGCAAAATCCAGTTTCCTATCATTTCAGTGAATTGCGTTGATTGGGAACCCCGAAAGGATGGGAAGAAATGAAGAGAGAAGTGGACTCAATGTTGAGAGGCGGGGGAGAGAGGAACGGGGAATGCTTGCCATGAATCCAGGCTTTGCTGGGAAGTGGGGGGGATAGAATGAGGGTGTCTGAATGTAGACAGAGGTGACGCTTACACAGCATTGTAAAGGCCTCCATATTCCCAAGGAAGGAAAATTTATTGACACACACTTGCGAGCAAAATATACAGAAAGTCATAAAAGACATAAAAGATGAGAAGAAAGATGCCTAGGAGCCTGATGAAAATGAGCTCTGGGAAAGGAAAGGTAATCTCCCCTGGGTGTGGAGGGAGTAGACGGCATCCCCGGGGGACACACAGGGATGGAGGCTGCAGAGACAACTGCGCCCCTGGATGATGTGGTTGCCAAAGGGTTCTGGGCTTCTATCCCGAGCAGGGTCCTTTTCTCCCTTCAAGTGTTGGATAGTCATGGTGGGAGTCTGAGTCCTTGGTAGGATGCAGGGTAGGCTGCTGCTCCAAAGTTGGTCACTCAGGCCCTGACTCGGTTTTTGCCGCCAAAGCCTGAGCAGGTGCAAGTGCACATGGAGATGGAGTTTCTCGAAGGCAGGGTGGGACATCTTGGCCTGGCGCTGGGTGTTGTGCAGGCACAGAGATCTGATGTGCCGAGGGTGGTGGCCAATACACGGCTGGTCCCGTGTGATTGGGAGGGGATGTCTCAGGTCTCGATCCCCTCAGTGGATCCCTGGGTCCTGCACCAGGAGCTCCCACCTCCGTAGGGACAGGTCTTAGAAATGCAGGCTGGCTGAGTTTGACGGCCAGAGCTAGAGCTGGGGGAGAAGAAAAGTTTGCCACAGACCAGCCTTGCCGTGTGCCTAAGTGGGCATGAACGCTTCCTAGAGATTTGCTAAGAAGGCCCAGCATCAGAGTCTTCTCTGCAGTCTCCAAGATGGGTGGTGTGAGGCTAGCCTTCATTCCAGGCCCAGGCCCAGCTCTGGGGGACACCTCCCTGTGTGGCTCAGCACTGCCTCCCCACACTCACAGGCAGTAGCCCCAGCCAACTCACCTCTGTGCTCTTCCGTGCTGGACTCCAGGTCTTCCTGCTGCCACCGAGGCAGGGCTTCTCGGAGTTCTGCATCAGAGCCGGCTGTGCTGAGCTCAGTGGCAGCCTGAGACTGGGTCCCAGGATGTGTGCTGGGTGGAGTCTGGACAGCAGACCTTGCCCACTTCCTTTTCATCGCCAGTTGGGCTGAGCCCTCCATGGCTACCCTCACCTGGAGCCTACACTGGGCCTCCCGAGCAGGGGGCTGGTGCTCTGAACCCTCTCTTTGTGAGGTGGATGGGGTGTGCCCCTCAGAGGCCACCTCGGGTGGGACGGTCTGCAATGTCAGTGACCATCAGCCAGCCCTGCTTCGATATTTCTGAGGTTTGCTTGGCAAGGATGGCTGCTGCTTCTGCCTGCCTGCCCTTCTGCTCCAAGAAAGACCAGAGACACGTGTGTCTGCTCAGATACCCACCCGGGAGGATGGAGAATCCGCTGAGGGCATGAGGTCCGCCTGGGCATCTGGCTCTGCCCGAACACTCCCCATGCCACACAGCCTGCTCTCCCTTGGGGTGTGGACACAAGAAGCACATGGGCTCCTGACTGAAATGCGGCTGGGCTTGCTTGAGGCAGACACACCCCAAGAAACCCCCATCCACACAGATGGAAAGGCGTCAGGCTTCCCCATATGGGACAGGAGAGGTGGCCGGACCCAGTCTAGGGCTCCCCTGTTACCTTTCTTTTCCTTCAGCAAAGGGCCAGAGGCCTCTCGGCGGGGGCCCTGAGCCAGTGTCGACCGCGATCTCACGCATTCTGCCTGTTAGCTAGCCTGAGACCCCGTCCTCTGGGCAGGGGCAAACAGCAGAATATCTTCACAGCTAGCGATCTGGCCAGGGTCTCCTCTCTGCTGGCCAGGCCTGGATACACAGGTTGCGGGTTCTGTTGGGTTCTGTTGCCAGGAAGTGACATCATTTCCTGGTTCGTGGCTGAGGTCCCTTCCACAAAGCTCCCAAACGGAACTTCTGGTTTTATGGCTGTTTCCCCATGCCCTTAGGCCACGTGCAGGCACAGTAACACCCACAGAGCCCATCCAACAGCCATGGGGAGATCTGGGTGCAGCCAGGGCCTGAGTTCTGAGGACAAAGCTCCTTTCAGAACAGGCTCCTTCTTCTCAGAAGTGTTGTGGCCCTGGGCAAGCCATGTGCCCCACAGGGTTTCCCATCTCTCCATCTGCAGAGTGGGTCACAATCTCCCGTCTCCTGACTAGGTCTGTCAGCCTACGAGTAGCTTCCGTGCCTGTTCAAACTTTGGGCCGCTCTCACATGGAGCTTGGACACAGAGACTTCCCAAAAGATGGATTCAACACAGGGCTGACCTAACACAGAAAAGGGCAGAATCAGGCCTGGAGGGGCTATGATACCTGGGAAAAGGCAGTTCCCTTCCTGCCTATTTCTTGACCCCCGGATTGGGAGGACCAGAAAGTCATATTCAGACATCGCCTCCTCTGATATCAACCTTCCTCGTCCTACTCAAGTGTCCAATTCAGCCTCGAGGGGAGGGGAGGCCTCCCCAACCGTGGCTCCCCGCATCCTTGTCTTTGAGTCCCATCATCGTGGGTCATTTTACCACTTGCAAGAGAATAGGCACAGTCACTTTTTCCAAATTCAAGAGATTCATTCAAATTCTGTGAAATCGACTCATTTCCTCTCTGCATTGTTCAGTCTCTCTCCCTCGTTTCCTCTCTTTCTTGACCTTTCCAAATTCAGTCTGTCTCTTCCACTCTGTGTCTCTCCTGTGGATGCTCGCATGCCTGTGAAGGCATGTACGCATGTATATTTTTGGCCTAGGCTGAGGCTTTAGGGTTTCATTTTGAGTGAGGTAAAGGTTTGGGGTTGGAGTTGGTGTTAGGGGAAGGGTTAGGTCTTGGTTTTGTTCTGGGAGATTTAGTGGTGTGAGTTCTCATTCTCTTACATAATAACCCCTTCTCCGATATTCTTCTTGCATATATGCTTGTGTGTTCACTTTGTTACCATTTTGATTTGTGAATGCTTAGCTTTTCTGTTGCAAAGCTGTTCAAGTGGATGGAAGCGGGTCGGTGTGCCTTGGTTTCCTGTTTCCTTGAATTGAAGAGACCCAATTTTGCTTCCCCCACACACACACATGTTGAGAAATCCCTGACAAGGAGGACCCTATGGCCCCTGCTAATTTCCAAGAGTTTCATCACTTCAGGCTTTGCGTTGATGTGTTTCACTGAATCTGACATGCTCTGAGACCAAAAGCCGATGTGATTGTTTAGATGGAACCATCTCCATTTGCCACGTCCTTTCGTTGCAGAGGCTCTTGTTCCCATTCTTATCGCCTCCCCTCCTTTGGCGTCAATGAATTGACCATAGAAGCTTTGGTTTAGTTCTGGACCCTCAATTCCATTCCATGGATCTGGTTCTGCGTGTTTCGTTTCTTCCCAGTACCATGCTGTCCTGTTATCCTGGTGTGATAATCAAATTGGCTATCAGGCAGCCTGTTATGTCCATTTCAGGGCTTTGCGGCAGATCGCATTGACCTTTTTGTCTCCTTTGTGTTTCCATAGACATTTTGGATTTCTTTGGTTATAATGCCCTGAGAGCAGCAGTTGGTATTTTGAGAGGAATAGCGTGGAACCTCTGGATTGACCCACGGTGGGGATAAGGGGGATGGGGAACGGACATCATCTTACCAGGAGGAATTCTTCTGCTCCGTGAGCACAGCTTATTTTCCACTGGATTTGTGGGCTTCACTTTCTTTCATCCATCTCTTGCAGTTCTCTGAGACGAGGGACTTCCTTCCTGGGTTAGATGGACTCCTAGCTATTGTTTTCTGGGTATGTCACTGTCGGTGTGGTTGTTCATTGACTTCTCCTTCAAAGCATTTGCTCTGAGTGTTAGAAATGCCAAAGATTTCTCTTCCCCTTCCTCACTGTCCATCTCTCTGAGCCTCCAGGTAGAAGAGGCCTTGTTCAGGGAACCATGGGGCACGGGAAGTGCAGCTAGACCGTGTTTCTAAGGCCCTCAGTGCTGGGCATCATTCAGTATACTCTCCGTGTCCCTACCTTCGCTTGGTGTCCGTTCAGACCTCTCCTTCAGGTTCGTTTTTGTTCATGTCGTTTGTGTATTAGGAGCCAAATCCTGCCAAAGCTCTGTGTCTGTAAACTGTTGTCTCCCAGCTTGGGATGTGTCATTTGCATTTTTCAGAAGGTCTTTTCCAGAGTCCAAATCTTGGATTTTATTTTTTTTTTAATTTATTTTATTGGAGGCAAATTACCTTACATTAATATATTGGTTGGTTTCACCATATGTTGAGACGAATCTGCTCTGGGTGTACATGTGTTCCCTTTCTTGAAAGCCCCTCCCACTTCCCTCTTTCCCATATCCTCCCTCCAGGTCATTCCCATGCACCAGCCCCTAGCATCCTGTATCATGTGTCGAATCTGGACTGGTGATTCATTTCACATATGATATTATATGTGCTGCGATGTCATTCTCTCCAATCATCCCACCTCACCCTCTCCCATAGAGTCCCAAAGACAGTTTTATATACCTATGTCGCTTTTCCAGTGTCGTATACAGGGTCAATGTTACCATCTTTCTAAATTCCATATATATGTGTTAGTATACTCTATTGGTGTTTTTCTTTCTGGCTTACTTCACTCTGTATAATAGGCTCCAATTTCATCCACATCATTAAAACTGATTCAAATGCATTCTTTTTGATGGCTGAAAAATATTCCATTGTGTATATGTACCAAAGCTTTCTTATCCATTCATCTGCAGATGGACATCTAGGTTGCTTCCATGTCCTGGCTATTATAAACAGTGCAGCGATGAAAATTGGAGTACATGTGTTTCTTTCAATTCTGGTTTCCTCCATGTGTATGCCCAGGAGTGCAATTGCTGGATCATATGGTAGTTCTATTTCCAGTTTTTTGAGGAATCTCCACACTGTTCTCCATAGTGGCTGTACTAGTTTGCATTCCCACCAACAGTGTAAGAGGGTTCCCTTTTCTCCACACCCTCACCAGCATTTATTGCATGTAGACTTTTGGAAAGCAGCCATTCTGACTGGTGTGAAATGGTATCTCCTTGTGGTTTTGATTTGCATTTCTCTGATTATGAGGGATGTTGAGCATTTTTTCATGTGTTTGTTAGCCATCTTTATGTCTTTGAACAAATATTAAAAGCAGCAAGGGAAAAACAACAAATAACACACAAGTTGATCCCCACAAGGATAACCGCTCATCTCTCAGCAGAAACCCTTCAGGCCAGGAGGGAATGGCAAGACATACTTAAAGTGATGAAAGAAAGTAACTTACAGCCCAGATTACTATACCCAGCAAGGATCTCATTCAATTATGAAGGAGAAATCAAAAGCTTTACAGACAAGTAAAAGCTGAGAGAATTCAGCATCACCAAACCAGCTCTCCAACAAATACTAAAGAATCTTCTTTAGACAGGAAACAAAGAAAAGATATACGAACTAGAATCCAAAACAATAAAGAAAATGGCAACGGGATCATACTTATCAATAATCACCTTAAACATAAATGGGTTGAATGCCCCAACCAAAAGACAAAGGTTGGCTGAATGGATACAAAAACAAGACCCCCATACATGTTGTCTACAAGAGACCCACCTCAAAACGAGGGACAAATACAGACTGAAAGTGAAGGGCTGGAGGAAGATATTCCACACAAGTAGAGACCAAAAGAAAGCAGGAGTTGCAATACTCATATCAGATAAAATAGATTTTAAAACAAAGACTGGGAAAAGAGACAAAGAAGGAAACTACATAATGATCAAAGGATCAATCCAAGAAGAAGATACAGCAATTATAAATATTTATGCACCCAACATAGGAGCACCACAATATATAAGACAATTACTAACAAGTATGAAATGGGAAATTAGCAATAACACAATAATAGTGGGAGACTTTAATAACCCACTTACATCTATGGATAGATCAACTAAACAGAAAATTAACAAGGAAACACAAACTTTAAATGATACAATAGACCAGTTAGACCTAATAGGTCTCTATAGGACATTTCACCCGAAAACAATGAATTCCAACTTTTCTCAAGCACACACGGAACCTTTTCCAGGATAGATCACATCCTGGACCATAAATCTAGCCTTGGTAAATTCAAAAAAATTGAAATAATTCCAAGCATCTTTTCTGACCACAATGCAGTAAGATTAGATCTCAATTACGGGAGAAAAACAATTAAAAATGCCAACATATGGAGGCTGAACAACACGCTGCTGAATAATGAACAAATAATAGAAGAAATCAAAAGAGAAATCAAAATATGCATAGAAATGAATGAAAATGAAAACACAGCAACTCCAAACCTCTGGGACACTGCAAAAGCAGTGCTAAGGGGGAAGTTCACAGTAATAGAGGCACACGTCAAGAAACAAGAAAAAAGGCAACTAAATAGCCTAACTCTACATCTAAAGAAACTAGAAAAGGAAGAAATGAAGAACCCCAGGGTTAGTACAAGAAAAGAAATCGTAAAAATTAGGGCAGAGATAAATGCAAAAGAAACAAAAGAGACCATAGCAAAAATCAACAAAGCCAAAAGCTGGTTCTTTGAGAAGGTAAATAAAATTGACAAACCATTAGCCAGACTCATCAAGAAACAAAGGAGGAAGAACCAAATTAATAAAATTAGAAATGAAAATGAAGAGATCACAACCGACAACACAGAAATACAAAGGATTATTAGAGAATACTATTAGCAATTATATGGCAATAAAATGAATAACCTGTAAGTAACGGACAAATTCCTAGAAAAGTACACCTTGCCAAAACTGAACCAGGAAGAAATAGCAAATCTGAACAGACCCATCACAAGCACGGATCTAGAGGAAGTAATCGGAAATCTTCCAGCAAACAAAAGCCCAGGTCCAGACGGCTTCACAGCTGAATTCTACCAAAAATTTAGAGAAGAGCTAACACCTATTCTACTCAAACTCTTCCAGAAAATTGCTGAGGAAGGGAAACTTCCAAACTCATTCTATGAGGCCACCATCACCCTAATCCCAAAACCTGCTAAAGATCCCACGAAAAAAAGAAAACTACAGGCCAATATCACTGATGAACATAGATGCAAAAATCCTTAACAAAATTCTAGCAATCAGAATCCAACAACACATTAAGAAGATCATACATCATGACCAAGTGGGCTTTATCCCAGGAATGCAAGGATTCTTCAATATCCGCAAATCAATCAATGTAATACACCACATTAGCAAACTGAAAAATAAAAATCATATGATTATCTCAATAGATGCAGAGAAAGCCTTTGACAAAATACAACATCCATTTATGATAAAAACACTCCAGAAATTGGGAATAGAATGGACATATCTCAGCATAATAAAAGCTATGTATGACAAACGTACAGCAAACATTATCTTCAACGGTGAAAAACTGAAAACATTTCCCCTAAAGTCAGGAACAAGACAAGGGTGCCCACTCTCACCACTACTATTCAACATAGTTCTGGAAGGTTTGGCTACAGCAATCAGAGCAGAAAAAGACACAAAAGGAATACAAATTGGGAAAGAAGAAGTAAAATTTCACTGTTCGCTGATGACATGATCCTCTACACAGAAAACCCTAAAGACTCTACCAGAAAACTACTAGAGCTAATCAATGAATACAGTAACGTTGCAGGATATAAAATCAACACACAGAAATCCATTGCATTCCTATACACTAATAATAAGAAAATAGAAAGAGAAATTAAGGAAACTATTCCATTCACTTTTGCAATGAAAAGAATTAAATACTTAGGTATATATCTAACTAAGGATACAAAAGACTTGTACATAGAAAACTATAAAACACTAGTGAAAGTAACCAAAGAGGACACTAATAGATGGAGAAATATACCATGTTTGTGGATTGGAAGAATAAATATTGTGAAAATAAGTATAATATCCAAAGTAATTTATACTTTCAATGCAATCCCTATCAAGCTACCAATGATATTTTTCACAGAACTAGAACAAATAGTCTCACAATTTGTATGGAAATACAAAAAACCTCGAATAGCCAAAGCAATCTTGAAGAAGAAGAATGGAACTGGAGGAATTAGCCTGCTGGACTTCAGGCTCTACTACAAAGCCACAGTCATCAAGACAGTATGGTACTGGCATAAAGACAGAAACATTGATCAATGGAATAAAATAGAAAGCCCAGAGATAAATCCACGCAGCTATGGACACCTTATCTTTGACAAAGGAGGCAAGAATATAAAATGGAGAAAAGACAGTCTCTTTAACAAGTGGTGCTGGGAAAACAGGTCAGCCACTTGTAAAAGAATTAAACTAAAACACTTCCTAACACCACACAACAAAATAAACTCAAAATAGATTAGAGAGCTAAATGTAAGACCAGATTCTATAAAACTCTTAGAGGAGAACGTAGGCAAAACACTCTCCGACATAAATCACAGCAGGATCCTCCATGACCCACCTCCCAGAATATTGGAAATAAAAGCAAATATAAACAAATGGGACTTAAATAAAATCAAAAGTTTCTGTACATCAAAGGAAACTATAAGCAAGATGAAAAGACAGCCTTCAAAATGGGAGAAAATAATAGCAAATGAAGCAACTGATAAAGGATTAATCTCCAAAATATACAACCATCTCCTTCAGCTCAATTCCAGAAAAATAAGTGACCCAATCAAAAAATGGGCCAAATCTTGGATTTTAAAAATTTCACTGTGTTCCCCGGTTACTCTTTGTGTAGTGCCTTTCTGTACTGTGTGTGAAAACTAAGAGCTCATGTCTAATGTCTGCTCCATTTCCTTCTGGATTTGTGAACCGTTTTGAATGGAACATATGTCTAGGAATCATTTGAAGTGCAATTATTGAGAGGTGTCAAATTTTCATGGACATGCATGTCATCCCCTCTGGTTTGCAAATGCATTGTTCCTAAACTCTTTTGGAGACCTTCTCGGAAAGATGGGTGTTTTTCAGCTTGCATTTCCACAGATGATTGGATTTGGCAGCTCTAGCAGCAGGGACGCTGTGTCCAGTGAAAGGGGAGTCTGGTGCGGCCTACCTTTCAGCACCGATCCCCATTTCCGGTTGACAGGGCACTTATCTTCCATCCGTGAGCCAGAGGCCACAGGCATCCTTGTGTGCCCTTGTCTGTGTGAGCAGCTGAAGGGAGTTTCGTCTCCACAGGCGCCCAGCTTGCCTGCAGCTTCGGAACGACAGAGGTGAGCATCTCAAAGGAGAGGAACAACCGTGCCAGAAGTGGAGTGGGATCCACCCTGCGGTTGGGCACTGATCATCAAGAGATGCTTCTGTGGGACTTTGATGGGTCTGGCACACTATTCTGCTAGAGAGTGAGAGAGATGTCTGTGGGCTCTGCTAGGCCCTCCGTTCCCTCTTTGGGTCCCAAAGGCTGGTTATCACCATCCTGAGCACCTAGCTCTGAGATGAACACCACCGCCACCTGCACTGTGTTTCCCTTTGCCCGCGTATACATGCGAAGCGTCAGGCTGTCTCTGAGCTACACTAGCCATGTGCATTGCCTCTCATTGGACTTGCGCTTGTTTCTTCTGTTTCTTTTCCAAGCACTGATTTTCTTGAGCATGTGGGGGCCACAAGGATGGTGGGTCTTTCTCTGGCGTTGTGTTCTGAGGAACACTTGTCCCTTTGTTGGTGTGGGTTTATCTTTCCATTTCTCCTTCCTGGTTTATTGCTGTGAGTTTTTTTATGCCGGCGGAAGAACTCAGCCTTTCTCTTGTGCCTGAGGTATCCCACTTACAACAGCAATGCCTACCTGGAGATTCTGAACACATTTGCTGAGAGGGCTTCGTTTGGCAGATGACATTTTGAAAGGACCTACACGGTCCTTTCAGATACCCAAAGTATCCTTCAAATGACATAGAAACCAGAATTCTCGAGTTTGGTCTTCCAATATGTGGGGAGTCAGCACAATCCCCTGGAGGAGGGAAAAGCTACCAACTCACGGATTCTGGCCTAGAGAATTCCATGGATGGTAAAATTAATGGGGATGCCAAGACTAACAATACTGAGAGTCTATAACGTTCACCTTCAGTCAGAGCAAAATCCAGTTTCCTCTCATTTTAGTGATTGGCATTGATGGTTGAACACCCAAAAATGGGAAGAAATGCAGAGAGAAGAAGACTCAATGTTGTCAGGCGGGGGAGAGTGGAACGGGGACTGCTTGCAATGAATACAGGCTTTGCTAGAAGTGGGGGGGGGTGATATAATGAGGGTGCCCAAATGTAGACAGTGTTGATGCTTACACAGCATTGTGAAGGCCTTCATATTCCCAACTGGCATCAAGGAAGAAAATTATATTGACACACACTTACGAGCAAAATATACAGAAAGCTATCAGTCAGTTCAGTTCAGTTCAGTCACTCAGTCTTGTCCGACTCCCCGCGACCTCAAGAATCACAGCACGCCAGGCCTCCCTATCCATCAGCAACTCCCGGAATACACTCAAACTCATGTCCCCAGAGTCGGTGATGCCATCCAGCCATCTCATTCTCGGTCGTCCCCTTCTCCTCCTGCCCCCAAACTTTCCCAGCATCAGAGTCTTTTCCAGTGAGTCAACTCGTCGCATGAGGTGGCCAAAGTATTGCAGTTTCAGCTTTAGCATCAGTCCTTCCAATGAACACCCAGGATCGATCTCCCTTAGAATGGACTGGTTGGATCTCCATGCGGTACAAGGGACTCTCAAGAGTCTTCTCCAACACCACAGTTCAAAAGCATCAATTCTTGGGTGATCAGCTTTCTTCTTGGGTGATCACCTTTCTTCACAGTCCAACTCTCACATCCATACATGACCACGGGAAAATCCATAGCCTTGACTGGACGGACATTTGTTGGCAAAGTAATGTCTCTGCTTTTCAATATACTATCAAATTTGGTCATAACTTTCCTTCAAAGTAGTAAGCGTCTTTTAATTTCATGGCTGCAATCAGCATCTGCAGTGATTTTGGAGCCCAAAAAAATAAAGTCTGACACTGTTTCCACTGTTTTTCCATCTATTTCCCATGAAGTGATGGGACCAGATGCCATGATCTTTGTTTTCTGAATGTTGAGCTTCAAGCCAACCTTTTCACTCTCCTCTTTCACTTTCATCAAGAGGCTTTTGAGTTCCTCTTCACGTTCTGCCATAAGGGTGGTGTCATCTGCATATCTGAGATTACTGATATTTCTCCCAGCAATCTTGATTCCAGCTTGTGCTTCTTCCAGCCCAACGTTCCTCATGATGTACTCTGCATATAAGTTAAATAAAGAAGGTGACAATATACAGCCTTCACGTACTCCTTTTCCTATTTGGAACCAGTCGGTTGTTCCATGTACAGTTCTGACTGTTGCTTCCTGGCCTGCATACAGGTTTCTCAAGAAGCAGGTCAGATGGTGTGGTATTCCCGTCTCTTTCAGAATTTTCCACAGTTTATTATGATCCACACAGTCAAAGGTTTGGCATAGTCAATGAAGCAGAAATAGATGTTTTTCTGGAACTCTCTTGCTTTCTCCATAATCCAGCGGATGTTGGCTATTTGATCTCTGGTGCCTCTGCCTTTTCTAAAACCCGCTTGAACATCTGGGAGTTCACAGTTCACATATTGCTGAAGCCTGGCTTGGAGAATTTTGAGCATGACTTTACCAGCATGTGAGATGAGTGCAATTGTGCGGTAGTTTGAGCATTCTTTGGCATTGCCTTTCTTTGTGATTGGAATGAAGACTGACCTTTTCCAGTCCTGTGGCCACTGCTGAGTTTTCCAAATTTTCTGGAATATTGAGTGCAGCACTTTTACAGCATCATCTTACAAGATTTGAAATAGCTCAACTGGAAATCCATCACCACCACTATCTTTGTTCGTAGTGATGCTTTCTAAGGCCCACTTGACTTCACATTCCAAGATGTCTGACTCTAGGTCAGTGATCACGTTAACGTGACTATCTTGCTCGTGAAGATCTTTTTTGTACAGTTCTTCTGTGTATTGTTGCCACCTGTTCTTCATATCTTCTGCTTCTGTAAGGTCCCTACCATTTCTGTCCTTTATCGAGCCCATCTTTGCATGAAATATTCCTTGGAATCTCTAATTTTCTTGAAGAGATCTCTTGTTTTTCCTATTCTGTTGTTTTCTTCTATTTCTTTGCATTGATCACTGAGGAAGGCTTTCTTATCTCTCCTTGCTATTCTTTGGAACTCTGCATTCAGGTGCTTATATCTTTCCTTTTCTCCTTTGCTTTTTGTTTCTCTTCTTTTCACAGCTATTTGTAAGGCCTCCTCAGACAGTCATTTGGCTTTTTTGCATTTCTTTCCCATGAGGATGCTCTTGGTCCCTGTCTCCTCTACAATGTCACGAACCTCCGTCTAGAGTTCATCAGGCACTCTATCTATCAGATCTAGTCCCTTAAATCTATTTCTCACTTCCACTGTATAATCATAAGGGATTTGATTTAGGTCATATCTGAATGGTCTAGTGGTTTTCCCTACTTTCTTCAATTTAAGTCTGAATTTGGCAATAAGGAGTTCATGATCTGAGCCACAGTCAGCTCCTGCTCTTGTTTTTGCTAACTGTATACAGCTTCTACATCTTTGGCTGCAAAGAATGTAATCAATCTGATTTTAGTATTGACCATCTGGTGATGTCCACGTGTAGAGTCTTCTCTTGTGTTGTTGGAAGAGGGTGTTTGCTATGACCAGTGTGTTCTCTTGACAAAACTCTATTAGCCTTTTCCCTGCTTCATTCCATGCTCCATGGCCAAATTTGCCTGTTACTCCAGGTGTTTCTTGACTTCCTACTTTTGCATTCCAGTCCCCTATAATGAAAAGGACACCTTTTTTGGGTGTTAGTTCTAAAAGGTCTTGTAGGTCTTCATAGAACCGTTCAACTTCGGCTTGTTCAGCGTTACTGGTTGGGGCATAGGCCTGGATTACTGTAATATTGAATGGTTTGCCTTGGAAACGAACAGAAATCATTCTGTCGCTTTTAAGATTGCATCCAAGTACTGCATTTCGGACGAGAAGAAAAATGCCTAGGACACTGATGAAAATCAGCTCAGGGTAAGGAATGTAAATCTCCCCTGGGTGGGGAGGGAGTGGACGGCGTCCATGGGGAACACACAGGGATGGAGATGCAGAGCCAACCACGCCCCTGGATGATGTGGTTGCCAAAAGGCTCTGGGCTTCTGTCCAGAGCAGGGGCCTGTTCTCCCTGCAAGGTTGGGACAGTCATGGTGGGCGTCTCAGTCCTTGGTAGGAGGCAGGTCAGGCTGCCGCTGAGAAAGTAGTCACTCAGGCCCTGACTCGGGTTCTGCCACCAAAGCCCGAGCAGGTGCAAGTGCACATGGAGGTGGAGTTTCTGGAAGGTGGGGTGGGACATCAGTGCCTGGGGTTGGCGGTCGTGCAGGCACAGATTTCGGATGTGCTGAGGGTGCTGGCCAGTACCCGACTGGCCCCATGACATTGTGAGGGACGTCTCAGGTCTCGATCTCCCCTCAGTGGATCCCTGGGTCCTGCTCCTTGAGCTCCCACCTCCTTAGGGACAGGTCTTGGACGTGGAGGCTGGCTGAGTTTGATGTTCAGAGCTAGAGCTGTGGGAGAAGAAAAATTTGCCACAGGCCAACATTTCCATGTCCCTAAGTGGGCACGAAAGCTTCCTAGAGATTCGCTAAGAAGTCACAGCATCGGAGTCTTCTCTGAAGTCTCCAAGATGGGTGGTGTGAGACCAGCCTTTGATCCAGGCCCAGCCCCAGCTCTGTGGGACTCCTCCCTGTGTGGCTCAGCACTGCGTCCCCACGCTCATAGGCATTAGCCCCAGCCAACTCACCTCTGTGCTCTGCCGTACTGAGTTCCATTTCTTCCTGCTGCATCCGAGGCAGGACATCTCGGAGCTCTGAGTCACAGCCGGCTGTGCTGAGCTCCATGGCAGCCTGAGACTGGGCCCCGGGGTGTGTGCTGGGTGGCGTCTGGGCAGCAAGTCTTGCCCGCCTCCTCCTAATCGCCAGGTGGGCTGAGCCCTCCGTGACCACGCTCACCTGGAGCCTGCACTGGGCCTCCCAGGCAGGGGGCTGGTGCTCTGAGTCCTCCCTCTGGGAGGTGGATGTGGTGTGCCCCTCGGACGATCTGCAATTACAGTAACCATCAGCCAGCCCCGCTTCAATATTTCTGAGCTGAGCCTGGCCAGGATGGCTGCTGCTTTTGCCCGCCTGCCCTTCTACTCCCAGAAAGACCAGAGAGACGTGTGTCTCAGATACCCACCCAGGAAGTCGGAGACCCCCATGAGGGCGTGAGTTCAGCCTGGGCAGCCAGCTCTACCCGGACTCTGCCCATGACACCCAGCCTGCTCTCCCCTGGGGTGTGGACACAAGCATCCCACGGGCTCCTGACCCACATGAGGCTGGGCGTGCTTGAGGCAGACACACCCCAAGAAACCCCCATCCACACACAGGGAAAGGCCTCAGGCTTCCTCGGGTGGGATGGGAGGGGTGGCCGGACCCGGCCTGGGCCTCCCCTGTTACCTTTCTGTCCCTTCGGGCAAAGGGCCAGAGGTCTCTCGGGGGAACCCTGAGCCAGCGTCGACTGCATTCCCACACACTCGGCCGATGAGCTCGCCTGAGGACCCGGCCTCTGGGCAGGGGCAAACAGCAAAACATCTTGACAGCAAGCGATCTGGCCAGGGGCTCCTCTCCACTGGCCAGGCCTGGATACACGGGTTGCGGGTTCTGTTGGATTCTGTTGCCAGGAAATGACAACATTTCCTGGTTCGTGGCTGAGTTCCCTTCCACAAAGCTCCCCAAGGGAACCTCTGTGTTTCTGGCTGTTCCCCCACTTCCTTAGGCCACGTGCAGGCACAGTGACACCCACACAGCCTACCCCACAGCCTTGGGGAGACCTGGGTGCAGCCAGGATCTGAGCTCTGAGGACACAGCTGCTTTCAGCCCAGGCTTCTTCTTCTCAGAAGTGATGTGGCCCTGGGCAAGCCATGTGCCCTGCAGAGTTTCATGTCTCTCCATCTGCAGAGTGGGGCTCACTCTCCCATTACTGCCTAGGTCTGTCAACCTACGAACAGCTCCAGTGCTTGTTCAAATTTTGGGCCGCTATCACATGGAGCTTGGACACTGAGACTTCACAAAGGATGGATTCAACACAGGGCTGACCTAACACAGGAAAGGGCAGAATCAGGCCTGGATGGGCTATGTTACCTGGGAAAAGGCAGTTCCTTTCCTGCCTATTTCTTGACCCCCGGATTGGGAGGACCAGAAAGTCATATTCAGACATCGCCTCCTCTGATATCAACCTTCCTCGTCCTACTCAAGTGTCCCATTCAGCTTCGAGGGGAGGGAAGGCCTCCCCAACAGTGGCTCCCCGCATCCTTGTCTTTGAGTCCCATCATCGTGGGTCATTTTACCACTTGCAAGAGAATAGGCACAGTCATTTTTTCCAAATTCAAGAGAGATTCATTCAAATTCTGTGAAATCGACTCATTTCCTCTCTGCATTGTTCAGTCTCTCTCCCTCGTTTCCTCTCTTTCTTGACCTTTCCAAATTCAGTCTGTCTCTTCCACTCTGTGTCTCTCCTGTGGATGCTCGCATGCCTGTGAAGGCATGTACGCATGTATATTTTTGGCCTAGGCTGAGGCTTTAGGGTTTCATTTTGAGTGAGGTAAAGGTTTGGGGTTGGAGTTGGTGTTAGGGGAAGGGTTAGGTCTTGGGTTTGTTCTGGGAGATTTAGTGGTGTGAGTTCTCATTCTCTTACATAATAACCCTTCTCCGATATTCTTCTTGCATATATGCTTGTGTGTTCACTTTGTTACCATTTTGATTTGTGAATGCTTAGCTTTTCTGTTGCAAAGCTGTTCAAGTGGATGGAAGCGGGTCGGTGTGCCTTGGTTTCCTGTTTCCTTGAATTGAAGAGACCCAATTTTGCTTCCCCCCCACACACACACATGTTGAGAAATCCCTTACAAGGAGGACCCTATGGCCCCTGCTTATTTCCAGGAGTTTCATCACTTCAGGCTTTGCGTTGATGTGTTTCACTGAATCTGACATGTTCTGAGACCAAAAGCCGATGTGATTGTTTAGATGGAACCATATCCATTTCCCAAGTCCTTTCGTTGCAGAGGCTCTTGTTCCCATTCTTATCGCCTCCCCTCCTTTGGCGTCAATGAATTGACCATAGAAGCTTCGGTTTAGTTCTGGACCCTCAATTCCATTCCATGGATCTGGTTCTGCGTGTTTCGTTTCTTCCCAGTACCATGCTGTCCTGTTATCCTGGTGTGATAATCAAATTGGCTATCAGGCAGCCTGCTATGTCCATTTCAGGGCTTTGCGGCAGATCGCATTGACCCTTTTGTCTCCTTTGTGTTTCCATAGACATTTTGGATTTCTTTGGTTATAATGCCCTGAGAGCAGCAGTTGGTATTTTGAGAGGAATAGCGTGGAACCTCTGTAATGCCCCACTGTGGGGATCGGGGGGATGGGGAACTGACATCATCTTTCCAGGAGGAATTCTTCTGCTCCGTGAGCACAGCTTATTTTCCATTGGATTTCTGGGCTTCACTTTCTTTCATCCATCTCTTGCAGTTCTCTGAGAAGAGGGACTTCCCTCCGGGTTAGATGGACTCCTAGCTATTGCCTTTCAAGGAATGTCACTGTCGGTGGGGTTGATCCTTGCCTTGTCCTTCTAAGCGTTTGCAGTGAGTGTTAGAAATGCCAAGGATTTCTCTTCCCCATCCTCACTGTCCATCTCTCTGAGCTTCTTTGTAGAACAGGCCAAGTCCGGGTCCCACGAGTCCCGGGGAGTGCAGCTAGACCGTGTTTCTGAGGCCCTCAATGCTGGGCATCACTCGGTGTACTCTCTGTGTCCTTTCCTTCGCCTGGTGTCCCTTCACAGTCCTCTCCTTCAGGCTCGTTTGTGTTCATGTCATTTGTGTATTAGGAGCCAAATCCTGCCTAAGTTCTGTGTCTGTAAACAGTTGTCTCCCAGCTTGGGAGGTGTCGTTTGTGTTTTACAGACCGTATTCCCCAGAGTCCAAATCTTGGTTAGACAACGTTCACTGTGTTCCCTGGTTACTCTTTGTAGTAGTGCCTTACTGTATTGTGTGTGGAGACTAAGAGCTCATGTCTAATGTCTGCTCCATTTCCTTCTGGTTTTGTGAACCGTTTTGCATGGAACTTATGTCTAGGAATCATTTGAAGTGCATTTGTTGAGAGGTGTCAAGTTTCCATGGACATGCATGTCATCCCCTCTGGTTTCCAAATGCGTTGCTCATAAACTCTTTTGTAGACCTTCTTGGAAAGATGGGGGTTTTTCAGCTTGCATTTCCGCAGATGAATGGATTCAGCAGCTCTAGCAGCAGGGGCGCTGTGTCCAGTGAAAAGGGAGTCGGGAGCGGCCTCCCTTTCAGCACCAATCCCCAGGTCGGGTTGACAGGGTGCTGATCTTCCATCTTTGAGCCAGAGGCCACAAGCATCCTTGAGTGTCCTTGGCTGTGTGAGTAGTTGAAGTGAGTTTCGACTCCACAGGAGCCCAGCAGACCTGCCGTTTCGGACCGCCAGAGGTGAGCATTTCAGAGGAGAGGAACAACCGTGCCAGAAGTGGAGTGGGATCCACCCTGAGGGTGGGCACTTATCGTCAAGAGATGCTCCTGTGGGACTTTGATGGGTCTGTCCCACTCTTCTGCCAGAGAGCGAGACAAATGTCTATGCGCTCTGCTAGGCCCTCCACTCCCTCTCATGGTCCTGAAGCTTGGTTGTCACCATCCTGAGCACCTAGCTCTGAGATGATGACCAGCACCACTTGCACTGTGTTTCCCTTTGCCCGCATGTCCATGCGAAGCGTCAGGCTGTCTCTGAGCTACACTAGCCATGTGCATTGCCTCTCATTGTACCTGCACATGTTTCTTCTATTTCCTTCCCGATCACTGATTTTCTCCAGCATGTGGGGGCCACAAGAATGGTGGGCCTTTCTCTGGCCTTGTGTTCTGAGGAATATTTGTCCCTTTGTTGGTGTGGGTTTATCTTTCCATTTCTCCTGCCTGGTTTATTGCTGTGAGTTTGTTTGTGCCGGCGGAAGAACTCAGCCTTTCTCTTGTGCCTGAGGTGTCCCACTTGCAACAGCAATGCTACCTGGAGATTCTGAACACATTTGCCGAGAGGGCTTCGTTTGTCAGATGACATCTTGAAAAGATCTACCTGGTCCTATCAGATACCCAAAGGATCCTTCAAATGACATAGAAACCAGAATTCTCCAGTTTGGTCTTCCAATATGTGGGGAATCAGCACAATCCCCTGGAGAAAGGAAAAGCTACCGACTCCAGGATTCTGAACTAGAGAATTCCATGGACTGTACAATTCACGGGAATGCCAAGACTAACAATACTGAGAGACTATAACATTCACCTTTAGTCAGAGCAAAATCCAGTTTCCTCTCATTTTAGTGATTGACATTGACTGGGAACCCCGAAAGGATGGGAAGAAATGCAGAGAGAAGACGACTCAATGTTTTCAGGCGGAGGAGAGTTGGATGGGGACTGCTTGCCATGAATCGAGGCTTTTTTTTTTTTTTTTTTTGAAGTGAGGGTGGATAGAATGAGGACGTCCCAATGTAGACAGTGGTGATGCTTGCACAGCATTGTGAACGCCTCCATATTCCCAACAGGCATCAGTGAAGGAAGCTTTATTGACACACACTTAGGAGCAAAATATACAGAAAGCTATAAAAGAAAATAAAGAGGAGGAGAAAAATGCCTAGGACCCTGATGAAAATCAGCTCAGGTTAAGGAAATTCAGTCTCCCCTGGGTGGGGAGGTAGTGGACAGCATCCATGGAGAACATACAGGGATGGAGGCTGCAGCGCCAACCGCACCCCTGGATGATTTGGTTGCCAAAGGGCTCTGGGTCTCTGTCCAGAGCAGGGACCTCTTCTCCCTGTAGGGGTGGGACAGTCATGGTGGGGGTCAGAGTCCTTTGCAGGAGCCAGGGCAGGCTGCCTCTGCGCATGTGGTCACTCAGGCCTTGACTGGGGTTCTGCTGCCAAAGCCTAAGTAGGAGCAAGTGCACGTGGAGGTGGAGTTTCTGGAAGGCCGTGTGGGACATCGGGGCCTGGGGCTGGGGGTCATCCTGGCACAGAAATCCGATGTGCTGAGGGTGCTGGCCAGTACCCGGCTGGCCCCGTGTCATTGGGAGGGGACGTCTCAGGTCTCGGTCTCCCTTCACTGGATCCCTGGGTCCTGCACTTGGACCTCTCTCCTCCTCCTTAGTGACAGGTCTTAGACATGGAGGCTGGCTGAGTTTGACGGCCAGAGCTAGAGCTGGGGGAGAAGAAGAGTTTGCCACAGGCCAGCCTTGCCATGTGCCTAAGTGGGCCAGAAAGCTTCCTAGAGATTCGCTAAGAAGGCCCACCATCGGAGTTTTCTCTGCAGTCTCCAAGATGGGTGGTGTGAGGCCACCCTTTGGTCCAGGCCCAGCCCCAGCTCTGGGAGACTCCTCTCTCTGTGGCTCAGCACCGCCTCCCCACACTCACATGGAGCAGCCCCAGCCGCCTCACCTCTGTGCTCTGCCCTGCTGGGCTCCAGGTCCTCCAGCTGCCACCGAGGCAGGGCTTCTCAGAGCTCTGGGTCAGAGCCAGCTGTGCTGAGTTCGTGGCAGCCTGAGACTGGGCCCCGAGTTGTGTGCTGGGTGGTGTCTGAGCAGCAGGCCTTGCTCTCTTCCTCTTCAACGCGATTTGGGCTGAGCCCTCCAAGGCCACTCTCACCTGGGGCCTGTACTTAGCCTCCAGGGAAGGGGGCTGGTGCGCTGAGCCCTCCCTCTGGGAGGTGGATAGGTTGTGCCCCTCAGGGGCACCTCAGTTGTGACGATCTGCAGTGATAGTGACCATCAGCCAGCCCTGCTTCGATATTTCTGAGCTGTGCCTGGCCAGGATGGCTGCTGCTTCTGCCTGCCTGCCCTTCTGCTCCAAGAAAGACCAGAGACACAAGTGTCTGCTCAGATACCCACCCGGAAGGACAGAGGACCTCATGAGGGTGTGCGGCCAGCATGGGCAGCTGGCACTGCCCGGACTCTCCTCATGCCACCCAGCCTGCTCTCCCCTGGGGTGTGGCCACAAGCACCCCATGGACTCCTGACCCTCATGTGGCTGGGCTTGCTTGAGTTAGACACACCCGGAGAAACCCCCATCCACACACAGCGAAAGGCCTCAGTCTTCCCCGCCTGGGACGGGAGATGTGGCTGGACCCGGTCTGGGGCTCCCCTGGTACCTTTCTGTTCCTTTGGGCAAAGGGCTAGAGGCCTCTCGAGGAGGGGGATGCCTGAGTCAGCGTCGACCACATTCCCACACACTCTGCCTGTGAGCACTCCTGAGGCCCCGGCCCCTTAGCAGGGGCAAGCAGCAGAACATCTTGACAGCAAGTGATCTGGCTTGGGGCTTCTTTCCGCTGGGGAGGCCTGGTTACGTGGGTTGCGGGTTCTGTTGTGTTCTGTTGCCAGGAAGTGACATCATTCCCTGGGTTCGTTGTTGAGGTCCCTTCCACAAGCTTCCAAAGGGAACCTCTGGTTTCTTGCTGTCCCCCAATGCCCTTTGTCAACGTGCAGGAAAAGTGACACCTACACACCCCATCCAACAGCGTTGGGGAGAACTTGGTGCAGCCAGAGCCTGAGCTCTGAGGACAGAGCTGCTTTCAACCCAGGCTCCTTCTTCTCAGGAGTGATGTGGCCCTGGGCAAGACATGTGCCCCGCAGGGTTTCCCCAGTCTCTCTGTGTGCAGAGTGGGGGTCCCTCTCCTATCCCGTGCTTAGGTCTGTCAGCCTACGAAGAGCTCCAGTGCCTGTTCAAACTTTGGGCCTCCATCAAAAGGAGCTTGGGCACAGACTTCCCAAAGGAAGGATTCCACACAGGGCTGACCTAGCATAGAATGGGGCAGAATCAGGCCTGGATGGGTTCTGGGACCTGGGCGAAGGCAGTCCCCTTCCTGCCTATTTCTTGACCCCCGCATTGGGAGGATCGTACGGTCATATTCAGACATCGCCCCTTCTGATATCAACCTTCCTCGTCCTACTCAAGTGTCCCACTCAGCCTCGAAGGGTGGGGGAGGCTGTTCCAACAGTGGCTCCCCACATCCTTGTCTTTGAGTCTAATCATCGAGGGGGAATAGGCACTGTCATTGTTTCCATCCTCAAGAGAGATTCATGCAAATTCTGTGAAATTGACTCATTTCCTCTCTCCATTGTTCAGTCTCTGTCCCTCGTTCCGTCTCTTTTATGACCTGTCCAAATTCAGTCTGTCTCTTCTTCTCTGTGTCTCTCCTGTGGATGCTCACAAACTGTGAATGCATGTACACATGTATAATATTGACCTAGGGTGAGGCTATAGTTTTTCCTTTCGAGTGAGGTAATGATTTGGGACTGGAGTTTGTGTGAGGGGAAGGGCTTCGTCTGTGGTCAATTCTGGGAGACTTAGTGGTGGGATTTCTCACTCTCTTTTACGAAGGAACCCCTTCGCCGATATTCTGCTTGCAAATATTCTTTAGTGTTCAGTTTGTTACCATTTTGATTTGTGAATGCTTAGCTTTTCTGTTGCATAGCTGTTCAAATGGATGCAAGCCCATTGGTGTCCTTTGGTTTCCTGTTTCCTTGACTTGAAAACACTCAATTTTGCTTCAACCCCCACACATGTTGAGAAGTCCCTGACATTAAGGAGCCAATGTCCCTTGTTTATTTCCAGGACTTTCATCTCTTCAGTTTGGCGTTGATGTGTTTCACTGAATCTGAGGTGTTATGAGACCAAAAGCCAATGTGATTTTTCAGATGGAACCATCTCCAATTCCCATTGTCTTTCGTTGCAGAGGCTCTTGTTCCCATTCGTATTGTGTACTCTCCTTTGGCATCGAGGAATTGACCATAGAAGCTTGGGTTTATTTCTGGACCCTCAATTCCATTCCATGGATCTGGTTCTGCGTGTTTCATTTCTTCCCAGTACCATGCTGTCCTGATGAACCTAGTGTGATAGTCTAACTGGCTATCAGGCAGCCTGTGATGTCCATTTCACGACTTTGCGGCAGATTTCATTGACTCCTTTGACTCTTAATATTTCCATAGACATTTTGGAATTCTTTGGTTATATTACCCTGAGAACAGCTGTTGGTATTTTGAGAGGAATAGCGTGGAAACTATGGATTGCCCCACGGTGGGGGTCGGGGGGAGGGGGAACCGACATCATCTTACCAGGAGGAATTCTTTTGATCCGTGAGCACAGCTTATTTTCCACTGGATTGGTGGGCTTCACCTTCTTTCATCCATCTCTTGCAGTTCTCTGAGAACAGGGGCTTCCCTCCTGAGTTAGATGGACTCCTAGCTATTGCCTTTCAGGGAATGTCACCGTCTGTGGGGTTGATACTTGCCTTCTCCTTCTAAGTGTTTGCTGTGAGTGATAGAAATGCCAAGGATTTCTCTTCCCCTTCCTCACTGTCCATCTCGCTGAGCCTCCAGGTGGAACAGGCCTAGTCCAGGGTAACATGCATCTCGGGAAGTGCAGCTAGATCGTATTTCTCAGGCCCTCAGTACTGGGCATCATTCGGTGTACTCTCCGTGTCCCTTCCTTCGCCTGGTGTCCTTTCAGACCCCTCCTTCAGGCTCGTTTGTGATCATGTGTTTTGTGTATTAAGAGCCAAATCCTACCTAAGTTCTGTGTATGCAAACAGTTGTCTCCCAACGTGGGATGTCTCGTTTGCATTTTTCAGAAGGTCTTTCCAGAGTCCAAATCTTGGATTTGACAAAGTTCACTGTTCCCTGGTTACTCTTTGTGTAGTGCCATTCTGTATTGTGTGTGAAGACTCAGAGCTCATGTCTAATGTCTGCTCCATTTCCTTCTGGATTTGTGATCCGTTTTGCATGGAATGTATGTCTAGGAATCATGTGTAGTGCATTTGTTGAGACGTGTCAAGTTTCCATGGACATGCATGTCATCAACTCTGGTTTGCAAACTTGTTGTTCCTAAAATCATTTGGAGAACTTCTCGGAAAGATGCGGGGTTTTTTTAGCCTGCATTTCCACAGTTGAATGGATGCAGCAGCTCTAGCAGCAAGGATAGTCTAATTGCTTAACATCTCAAGAGAAATCCCACATTCCCTCTTCAAACTCGAAAGAATACTCAGCACCCTATATGCAACTCAAAGAGTTCCCCGAGATAACCGACCAACCTCGAGAGGAGCAGCGAGATTCCTGCCACAACTCAAGAAGAGACCAGTTTTCCACTCGTCATGTCGAGGTGAGGATCGATTCCCCTTCTTTGTCTGGAAATTAATCCCGATGTTCCTGTTGAATGTGAAGAGGAGGCCTCTGTCCCCTTGAAACTCGAGAGGACCCTGGGGAGTCGTGTCGCAATTCAAAAAGACACGGATTATCCCATCCGCTCGAATCAGGACTGATTCCACTGTGCTGATTCAAAGAGAACTCCCGGGATCAAATAGCACCAATAAGGGAGGCCTGACTTCGCAGGTGCATCATGGAGGAAAAGCCCCAGGACAGAAATTGAACCCACAGGAGGCCTCCCACACCTTGGACAACTCGAAAAGATAGCGGAGTTACAAGTCTCAAAAAGAGACGTGGCATGACTCCCCTGTTGAAACTTCATAGGAAGTCTGAGACCCATGTCAGAACTGGAGAGACACCTTGAGGTTAGCGCCTCAACTCCAGATCAGACCCTATTCCCCTGCACTGACTCGAAAGACATCCCAAAGGCTTCTCACAGCTCAAAAGGATTCCGGACTTCTCAGAGACAACTTGAGATGCTCCGTGAGGCCTCTTTTGCAATTCGAGGGATCGGACAGTTTCCTGCCCCCAACCTAGAAAAACTCTGGCATTACCCCTTTCAATGTGAATTGAAGCCCGATTCCTCTGCATTGACTCGAGAAAAATCACAACCTTCCCCTTGCAAATTGACTTCCTTGAGGCAATACGAGTGTCTCCCTGAGTTCCTGGCGTAACTCGAAAGGAAATCCAAACTTCCCTTCTCAACTCTCCAAAAACCACGAGAAGCCCCTGGCAACTTCACATGAGGCCCTTTTTTTCCTGCAGCGCCTGGAGAGCAATCCCGAGTTGACTATCAAGATAACATAGGAGGCTTGAATCCCTATTTACAATTCAAGTGGCTCTCAGAATACCCATCTTCAGCCGAGTGAATCCCTGAGTTTCCATCCACTGTTCAAGAAGAGCTCTGTATTCCCCACCTCCTCACGATATGATCGTTAAAACCCTGTTTCAAATTTAGAGGAATCCTTTCTTCCTCTCCCACCACAAGATAAGGCCTCTGTCTCCTATTGAATCTCGAGGGCACTCCCGAGGGTCCTGATGCAAGGATAAAGGACTCTGTGTTCCACCTCCAATCAAAGTAGGTCCTGATGATCTAGCAAAGCTCCAAGGGAAAACCGACGATCCCCTCACAATGTGATGGGAATCCTGACATCCATGCTGAGCCTATAAAAAAGCCCTAATTAACAGCTTGATCACGACAAGAGTACTGGATCCCATTTTACAACTCGAAAGGAAAGCAGAATTCCATGCCTCAAATCGAGACGAAACCTGACTCCCCAGCAGAACCTTCATAGCAACCCCAAGATCCCTGTCGCCACTGGAGAGGAAAACACAGTTGACCGACTCAACGCAAGATGGGGCCCTATTGCTCTACTGTGCCTCGAGGGAAATCCCGAGGTTCCTCTTTCAACACGAGAGGAATCCTGACTTCCCTGGGGCAACACGAGCGAGTTCATAAGGTCCCCGTCACAATTTGAGAAGAATACCAAGCTTCCCGCCGCAACTCGAGAAAAACAACCTGATTCTCCACGCAATGCGTGATGAGGAACATTTCCACTGCAGAGTCTCAAGAGAAATCCCAAATTACCGCTTGAAATTTGAATGGGTACTTGACACCCTTTATACAACTCAAAACTTCCCCGACATAGTCGTCCCCACTGAAGAGGAGCACACAGTTTATGTACACAACGCTAGATGTGGCCCTATTCCTCTGCCACACCTCGAGAGATATTCCGAGGTTCCCCTTCCAACACAAAATGAGACCTGACTTCCCTGGAACGACACGAGCGAGTTCCTGAATTCCCCGTCGCAGCTCAAGAGGAACCCAAAGCTTCCCGCCACAACTCGAGAAAAATCACAAGATTCTGCCCTCAAGGCGAGATATTCAACTTTTCCGTTGCCGACTCTCAGGAGAAATCCCACATTCCCACTTAAAACTCGACAGGTTACTTAACAACCTTTAGGAGACACAAAAGTGACACTGACATAACCATTCCAGAAAAGTAGAGATATCAAGGGAACATTTCATGCAAAGATGGGCTCGATAAAGGACAGAAATGGTATGGACCTAACAGAAGCAGAAGATATTAAGAAGAGGTGGAAAGAATACACAGAGGAACTGTACAAAAATGATCTTCAGGACAAAGATAAACACGATGGCGTGATCACTCACCTGGAACCAGACATCTTGAAATGTGAAGTCAAGTGGGCCTTAGAGAGCATCACTATGAATAAAGCTAGTGGAGGTGATGGAATTCCAATTGAGCTATTTCAAATCCTGAAAGATGATGCTCTGAAAGTGCTTCACAAAATATGCCAGCAAATTTGGAAAACTCAGCAGTGGCCACAGGACTGGAAAATCTCAGTCTTCATTCCAATCCCAAAGAAAGGCAATGCCAAAGAATGCCCAAACTACCGCACAATCGCACTCATCTCACATGCTACTAAAGTCTTGCTCAAAATTCTCCAAGCCAGGCTTCAGCAATATGTGAACCGTGAACTCCAAGATGCTCAAGCAGGTTTTAGAAAAGGCAGTGGCACCAGAGATCAAACTTCCAACATCCGCTGGATCATGGAGAAAGCAAGAGAGTTCCAGAAAAACATCCATTTCTGCTTCATTGACTATGCCAATGCCTTTGACTCTATGGATCACAATAAACTGTGGAACATTCTGAAAGAGATGGGAATACCAGACCACCTGACCTGCCTCTTGAGGAACCTTTATGCAGGTCAGGAAGCAACAGTTAGAACTGGACCTGGAACAACAGACTGGTTCTAAATAGGAAAAGGAGTATGTCAAGGATGTATATTGTCACTCTGCTTAATTAATTTATATGCAGAGGACCTCATGAGGAACGCTGGACTGGAAGAAACACAAGCTGAAATCAAGATTGCTTGAAGAAATATCAATAACCTCAGATATGCAGATGAAGTCACCCTTATGGCAGAATTTAAAGAAGAATTCAAAGGCCTCTTGATGAAAGTGAAAGAGGAGAGTGAAAATTTGTCTTGAAGCTCAAGATTCAGAGAACGAATATCATGGCATCTGGTCCCATCACTTCATGGGAAATAGATGAGGAATCCTTGCAAACCGTCAGACTTTCATTTTTGGGGGGCTCCAAAAAAAACTGCAGATGCTGATTGCATCCAGGAAATTAAAAGACGCTTACTCCTTGGAAGGAAATTTATAACCAACCTAGATAGCATATTAAAAAGCAGAGACATTACTTTGGCAACCAAGTTCCGTCTAGTAAGGTTATGATTTTTCCCGTGGTCATGTATGGATGTGAGAGTTGGACTGTGAAGAAAGCTGATCGCCGAAGAATTGATGCTTTTGAACTGTGGTGCTGTAGAAGACTCTTGAGAGTCCCTTGGACTGCAGGGAGATCCATCCAGTCCATTCTAAAGGAAATCAATCCTGGGTGTTCATTGGAAGGACTGATGCTAAAGCCGAAACTCCAGTACTTGGCCACCTCATGTGACGAGTTGACTCACCGGAAAAGAGTCTGATGCTGGGAGGGATTGGGGGTGGGAGGAGACGTAGACGACGGAGAATGAGATGGCTGGATGGCATCACCGACTGGATGGACATGAGATTGAATGAACTGTGGGAAAGGGTGATGGACAGAGAGGACTGCCGTGTTGTGAATCATGGGGTCGCAAAGAGTGGGAGAGGACTGAGCGACTGAACTGAACTGAACCGAGAGGAACACCGAATTTCCTGCCACAACTGACAAAGTGTCCCGTTTTCCAGTCCTCTTTTCCAGATGAAAGTCGATTCCCCCTCTTTGTCTGGAATGGAATCCGGACGTTCCCGTCGCACAGTACGAGGAGACCGGTAACACCTTGAAACTCGGGAGAATTCAGGGTTTCAAAACACAGTTGGAAAAGGTACCGATGTCCCCACGCACTCGAGATATTGTCTGATTCCACTGCACAGATTCAAATATATCCTCGAATATCAACTCATAAGACGAGTGGAGACCTGTCTCCTGAGGATTTTCAACAAAATCTCCAGGTAAAATTTAACTCAATTGTGGCCTAACACTCCTTTTACAACTCGAGAAGAAAGTGAAGTACCATGTCTGAACACGAGACGAGGCCTGACTCCCCAAGACAATTTTGAGAGCAACCCTTTCGCTACTGGAGAGGAATTCTGAGTTAAACGGACTCACATCTAGATGCAGACCTACTTCTCCGTAGTGACTCCAAAGGAATCCCGAGGTTCCCCTTGCAAATGGAAAGGCGTTCTGACTTCCCAGAAACAACACAGCAGGCTCCCTTATATAGCCATCGTCACTCGAGAGGATCACCACATTTCCCGCCGCAACTCGAGAATAACCTCGATATTCCTCTCTCAAAGCAAGATGATGCCCCTTTTTTTTCCTACAGCACGTAGACAAAAGTCCCAAGTTCCTTCTCCAAATTCGATTAGGCTTGAGTTCCTTGATGCCACTTAAGGGTCTCCCAGAGCTACCGGTCCCAATGAGAGAAGAAAACCGATTTTCCCCACCACAATTTAAGAAAAGGCCAGTGATCACACCTCAGCTGAAGATAATGAGCGTTCCACGTTCAACTGAAGAGGAATCACAATTTCACCTCGTACCACAGGACGAGTCCTGTCACATCTATTTACACTTGAGGGCAACACTGTAGATACTGCAGCATGTTCAAAGGACTCCGAGTTCACACTCAACTAGAGATGAGTCGTGTTGTGTTTGCAGCAGCTCCAGTGGAACACGGAGTATCAACTCACAACATGATCGGAGGCATGAGTTCCCTGCTGAGACTCTTGAAAAAGCGCAAATTTCCCGCTAAAAAAGAAAGCAGACCTGATAGTCCTTTTACAACTCGGGGGTAAAGTAGAGCTCCCTCCTCAACAAAGACTAGGCTTGATTCCCCAGTGCAACCATCAGAGCAACACCAAGATCCATGTGGTCACTTGAAAGGAATACTGAGTTTACCCACTCAAGTCTAAATGTGGCCCTCATGCCCTGCAGCGACTCCAACGGAATCGCAAAGTTCCATTTTCAACAGGAAAGGAGACCTGACTTCCCTGAGGCAAAACTAGCAAGTCCAAGTGGTTCCCGTCATAATGCAAGAATACCTCCAAGCTTCAAGCCGCAACTCCAGATAAACCATGAAATTCTCCACTCCACGCGACAGGACACCCTTTTCTGCTGCAGCGTCTTAAGAGAAGTCCCACATTCTCTCTTCAAACTCGAAAGGATACTCGGCCCACTATAGGCAACTGAAGAGTTTCCCCGAGATACCCGGCTAAACTCAAGAGGAGCAGAGAGGTTCCTGCCACAACTCAAGAAGAGACCCGTTTTCCACTCGTCATCTCAAGGTGAGGATCGATTGCTCTGCTTCGTATGGAAATTAATCCCGATGTTTCGTCAAATCTGAAGCAAAGGCCTATGTCCTCTTAAAACTCGAGAGGACTCCAGGGAGTTGTGCCACAATTCAAAAAGTCACCAATTTAACCATCCGCTCAATATAAGGACTGATTCCACCGTCCCAATTCAAAAGGAACTCCCAGGATCAAGTAACACCACTCAGGGAGGCCTGATTTCCCAGGTGCATCATAGAGAAAAAGCCCCAGGACAGAAAATCAACTCAACAGGAGGCCAACAACCCCTTTTACAACTCGAAAAGTTAGTGGAGTTCCATGCCTCAACAAGAGACTTGGCATGACTCCCCTTTTGAAACTTCGTAGGAACACTGTGATCCATGTAGGAACTGGAGTGGCACTCTGAGGTTAGCGCCTCAACTCCAGATAAGACCCTATTCCCCTGCACTGTCTCGAAAGGCATCCCAAAGGCTCTCCACACTACAAAAGGTTTCTGGACTTCCCAGAGACACCTTGAGAGGATCCGTGAGGCCCCTTTTGCAACTCGAGGGATCCGAAAGATTCCTGCCCAAATTCGAGAAACACTTTGGGATTACCCACTTTCAATGTGAATTGAAGCCCGATTCTTCTGCATTGACTCGAGATCAATCACGAACTTCCCCTCACAACTTTTCTTCCCTGAGGCAATATGAGTGTCTCCCTGAGTTCCCTGGCATAACTCGAAATGAAAGCCATACTTCCCTTTGCAATAGCCATATACCACGAGAAGCCCCAGGCAACGTCACTTGAGGCCCTTTTTTCCTACAGTGCCTGGAGAGCAATCCCGAGTTCTCTCTCAAGAGACCACAGGAGACTTGAATCCCTATTTACAATTGAAGGGGCTCCCAGAATATCCATCTTCAATTGAGAGAAAAGCCCAGTTTCCGTGCACAGCTCTAGAAGAGCTCTGTATTCCCCACGTCCTCAAGATATGAGCATTCAAACCATGCTTCAACTCTAGATGTATCCTTTCTTCTTCTCCCACCACAAGAGGAGGCCTCTGTCTCCTATTGAAACTCAAGTGCCCTCCCGCGGAAGCTGCTGAGGACTCTGAGTTCCACCTTCAATCGAGGTAAGTCCTGATGATCTAGCAAAGCTCCAATGGAACACCGACTAACCCCTCACAACATGATGAGAAACCTGACACCCATGCTCAGCCGAGAGAAAAAGCCCTAATGAACCTCCTGATCAAGACACGAAGAATGATTCCCCTTTTACAAGTAAAAAGGAAAGCAGAATTCCATGCTTCAAATCGAGATGAAGCCTGACTCCCCAGTAGAACCTTCATAGCAGCCCCGAGATCCCTGTCGCCACTGGAAAAGAACACAGAGTTGACAGACTCAACGCTAGATGCGGCCCTATTCCTCTGCTGCACCTCGAGAGAAATCCCGAGGTTCCCCTTCAAACACGAAAGGAGACCTGACTTCCCTGGGGCAACACGAGCGATTTCATATGGTCCCCGTCACAACTGGAGAAGAACCCCAAGCTTACCGCTGCAACTAGAGAAAAACCATCAGATTTTCCCCTCAATGCGAGATAAGAAATTTTTCCGCTGCAGGGTCTCAAGAGAAATCCTACATTCCCGCTTGAAATTCGAACAAGTACTTGACACCCTTTATGCGAATCAAAACTTCCCCGACAGAGCTGTCCCCACTGAAGAGGAGCACACAGTTTAGGTACACAACGCTAGATGCAGCCCTATTTCTCTGCTGCACCTCGAGGGGAATCCCGAGGTTCCCCTTCAACACGAAAGGCGACCTGACTTCCCTGAAGCAACACCATTGAGTTCCAGAGGTCCCCGTCGCAAATCGAGAGGGAGCCCAAGCTTCTTGCCACAACTAGAGAATAACCATAAAAATCTGCCCTCAAGGAGAGATGAGGAATATTTCCACTGCAGAGTCTCAAGAGAAATCCCACATTCCCGCTTGAAATTCGAACGGGTAGTTGATACCCTTTATGTGACCCAAAAACTTCCTGGACATAGCCGTCCACATTGAACCAGAGCACACAATTTACATACACAACACTAGATGCGGCCCTTTTCCTCCCACGCGCCTCGAGAGGAATACTGATGTTCCCCTTCCAACAGCAAATGAGCACTAACTTCCCTGGGACAACGTGAACGAGTTCCTGAGTTCCCCGTCGCAACTCGCAGGGAACCCCTAGCTTTCCGCCGCAACTCAAGAAAAATGACAACCTTCCCCCATCATTGTGAGATGAGGAAATTTTCTGCTGCAGAATATCAAGAGAAATCCCAAATTCCCGCTTGAAATTCGAAAGGGTACTTGACACAATTTATGGAATTCAAAAAGTTCCCTGACATAGCCGTCCCCATTGGAGAGGAGTACACAATTAATGGACTCAACACGAGATGAGGGCCTATTCCCATTTAACGGCTCAAGAGTAACCCCGAAATTCCCCTTCCAACCCAAAAGGGGACAAGACTTCCCTGAAGCAACACGAGAGAGTTCCTGAGGTCCACGGCGCAACTCGAAAGGGAACCCAAGTTTCCCGCCTCAACTGGAGAAAAACCAAGATTCTGCCCTCAAGGCAAGATGAGGAATATTTCCGTAGCAGATTCACCGGAGAAATCCACATTCCCACTTGAAACTCGACAGGTTACTGAACATCCTTTATGCGACTCAAAAATTAAACCGACATACACAGCCCCAGTCGAGAGGAACACCGAGTTTTGTGCCACATTGACAAATTGTCCCGTTTTCCAGTCATCTTTTCCAGATGAGAGTAGATTCCTCTACTTTCCCTGGAATGGAATCCGGACCTTCAGGTCGCACTGTACGAGGAGGTGGGTACCGCCTTGAAACTCAGGAGGATCCCCAGGTTTTCAAAACACAAATGGAAAAGGTACGGATGTCAAAACCCACTTGAGATATTGTCTGATTCTACTGCACAGATTCAAATGTATCCTCGAGTATCAACTCATAAGACGAGTGGAGACCTGACTCCCCGAGCATACTCGATACAATCTCCAGGTACAAATTCAACTCTAATGTGGCCTAACACCAATTTTACAACTCGAGAAGAAAGTGCAGTTCGATGTTTGAATAATAGACGAGGCCTGATTCCCCAGATGAATTTTGAGAGCAACCCCGAGATACTTGTTGCCACTGGCAAAGAACACACAGTTGAACGAATCAACACTAAATGCCGCCCTATTCCTCTGCTGCGCCTCGAGAGGAATCCGGAGGTTCACCTTCCAACACGATAGGAAAACTGACTTCCCTGGGGCAACACGAGGGATTTCCGGAGGTCCCCGTCACAACTCGAGAAGAACACAGTGCTTCCCGCTGCACTCGTGAAACACCAAAAAATTATGCCCTCAATGCGAGATGAGGAAATTTTCCACTGCAGAATCTCAAGAGAAATCCCACATTCCTGCTTGAAATTCGAACGGGTACTTGAAACCCTTTATGCGACTCAAAAAATTCCCCAACATAGCCATCCACATTGATGTGGGGCACACAATTTTCCTACACAACACTAGATAACGACCCTATTCTTCTCCCGCGCCTCTAGATGAATCCTGAGGTTCCCCTTCCAACAGCAAAGAGACCCAACTTCCCTGGGACAACGTGAGTGAGTTCCTGACGTTCCCATAGCAACTCGAAAGGAACCCAAAGCTTTCCGCCTCAACTCGTGAAAAACGACAAAGTTCCTCCATCTATGCGAGAGGAGGAAATTTTCTGCTGCAGAATCTCAAGAGAAATCCCACATTTCCAGTTGAAACTCGAAGAGGTATTTTACACCCTTTATGCGACTCAAAAATCTCCCTTACACAGCCGTCCCCACTGGAGAGGAGCACACAAATTACGGACTCAACTCAAGATGAGGCCTTAAGCCCATTTAACGGCTCGAGAGTAATCCCAAAGTTCCCCTTCCAACAAAAAAGGAGACCAGACTTCCCTAAAGAAACACAAGTGAGTTCCTGAGGTCCCCAGCCCAACTCGAGAGGGACCCCAAGTTTCCTGCCGCATCTCAAGAAAAACGACAAGATTCTGCCCTCAAGGCGAGATGAGGAACATTTCCGTTGCAGCTTCGCAAGAGAAATTCCACATTCCCAGTTGAAACTCGACAGGTTACTGAACATCCTTTATGCGACTCAAAAATTAAACCGACATACACAGCCCCAATCCAGCGGAATACTGAGTTTCCTGCCACAGTGACAAATTACCCCGTTTTCCAGTCCTCTTTTCCAGATGAGAGAGTCGATTCCTCTGCTTTCTCTGGAATGGAATCCGTACGTTCTGGTCGCACAGTACGAGGAGGCGGGTACCAATTTGAAACTCGGGAGGATCCCCAGGTTTTCAACACACGAATGGAAAAGGTACGGATGTCACCACCCACTGGAAATATTGTCTGATTCTACTGCACAGATTCAAATGTAGCCTTGAGTATCAACTCAGAAGACGAGTGGAAAACTGACTCCCTGAGCATACTCGATACAATCTTCAGTTACTAAATCAACTCTCATGGGGCCTAACACCCGTTTTACAACTCGAGAAGAAAGCGCAGTTCCATGTCTGAACAAGAGACGAGGGATGAATCCCCTGGAAAATTTTGAGAGCAACCGCGTTTAGGAGATCGACAGTGACCACGAGAGGGAATGGTTAAGGAAGCAGAGATGTGCCTGCAAACAAGACTCTCTGCTTGGGCAGAGCATGCTTGCAAACAGGATATTCTTCCAGGAAGCCTGCACACAATATCCAAGGTTAATGTTCCGCTCGCATCCGAGGGAACATGCCCTCCTTAGAAAAAAGGAAGAGGCTGGAGTTCTGGGCAGGCTTTGCAGTAAACATGATGTGGTCACTTCCTCCCTTTGTTCCTCCTGTCCTTGAAATGTGCTTAGTTTTTTGTCCTTATTTGGTAGAAGAATGCATTGCTTAGATTTTGGTATGTGCCCAGCTACCGGGGTATAAAATTAAACCGCAAGGGGGCTTGCGCAGAATTTTACCTCTGGCCGGAGTTGTGTCTTTGCCTGTCTTTTGTGTGTCTTGTCTTTGTGTCATTTAGCCCACAACATCTGGCACCCAACGTGGGGCCCAAGCGAAACCGAAAGGGTGAGTACCCCCTCGGGCATTGTAGGTCCAAGGCAGGGGAACTTTGGGGAAAATTATGGGGAATTCCCCATCAGCAAAGGCACAATACATGGAGCTAGTCAAAGGACTTCTCCACTCCATCGGGGTAAAGGCATCTAATCGTCGTTTATCGGAGTTGTTTCCCCTTGTGGAGCAGCATTGTCATTGGTTTAAGTGCCAACCTAAAGTACAATTAAACTTAAAGGAATGGAAATTAATACAGAAAGAATTACGGCAACAGCATCAGAAGGGTAACATAATTCTTTTGAAATTGTGGACTCTATGTAGTGCTATCACTCAAGCACTTGCATTGTTTTCCACTGATAGTGAAACTAAATCTACAAAATCTGAGGTAATTTATGAGGAAGTCCTATTGAGAAACAAACAAACAAAAAATCAAATGGTGCCGCTTTAAATGACGCTTCCGTGGCCACTGCTTTGCATTCCAGGGATGGGGAATCAGACACCAAATCTGATAGTGCTAATGATTTCTCCTCGTCATCCGAAGGGAACGACGATGTTGATAAAGTGACCCGAAATTTTCAACAATGGTGGAAAACACAGAATGAAGGATCAAAGAGGGTTCCTACTCCTACAGCCCCTCCCTATGCTTCTCTTTTTCCGGTATCGCATAGTTCTCCAGATGTAGGCCAAGAGGGGCCCTCTTTCTCATTTCCCGAGTCCATGTTTTATGATGATGATATCCCTGTGCCCTCTGGTGGTTTTACAGATCCTCCACAGTTATTTCCAATTCAATGGCAAGCAGCTCCCAGCAATATGATTAATGTTCAATATTCGCCTTTTAAATATAAATTTTCCAAGGATCTTAAAGCTGCTGTTGCTCAATATGGTCCCCAATCCCCTTTTGTATTAGCTATGTTAGATTCTGTAGAGAAGACAAAATTGATTCTGCTCTTCCACTTGGAGTCCATAGCCCAGGCTCTGCTTAAAGGATCCCAGTGGTTGCAATTAAAGAGTTGGTGAGAAGAAAAAGCCCAAACACAGGCTCAAATTAATGAGGGAGAGAACCCTCCTGGTCCTTTAGAAGATAAATTGATGGGAGATCAGGCTCATTATTCTGACCAGGATTTACAACAGGTGCGCCAAATATTTCTTAGGGCTTGGCGCCATATTGTACCTACTGGCCACGCTCAGCCTTCTTTCACAAAACTTTACAAGGACCCAATGAACCTTATACTGATTTTCTTGCTAGATTGTGGGTGCCTCTTGAAAGGCAAAAGGGTACTTCACACCCTTTATGCGACTCAGAAAATTGACTAACATCAGTCCCCATTGGAGAGAAGAACACATATAAAGGACTCAATTCGAGATGAGGCCCTATTCGCATTTAACGGCTCGAGAGTAAACTGGAAGGTCCTCTTCCAACAAAAAAGGGGACCTGACTTCCCTGAAGAAACCTGAGAGAGTTCCTGAGGCCCACGTTGCAACTCGAGAATTACCCCCATCTTCCCACCGCAACTCGAGAAACACCACAAAATTATCCCCTCAATGCGAGATGAGCAAATTTTGCGGTGCAGAATCTCAAGAGAAATTCCACATTACCGCTTCAAAGTGAAAAGGGTACTTGACACACTTTAGGCGACTCAGAATGGTATCTAACATCCGTCCTCAGTGGAGAGGAGAACACCCTTTATGGACTCAACTCGGGAAGAGGCAATATTCCCATTTAACGTCTCGAGAGTAATCCTGAAGTTACCCTCCCAACAAAAAACGGGACTTGACTTCCCTGAACCAACCCGAGCGAGTTCCTGAGGTCCTCGTCGCAACTCGAGAAGTAACCCCTGCTTCCAGCCGTAACTCGAGAAACACAATAAAATTATCCCCTCAATGCGAGATGACGTAATTTTGCGCTGCAGAATCTCAAGAGAAATCCCACATTCACGCTTGAAAGGCAAAAGTGTACTTGACACACTTTATGTCGCTCAGAAAGTTCCCTAACATCCGTCCCCATTAGAGAGGAGAACACACTTTATGTATTCAACTCGAGAATAGGCCCTATTCCCATGAAAGGGCAAGAGAGTAATATGGAAGTTCCCCTTGCAGCACAAAAGGGGACCTGACTTCCGTGAAGTAACTCAAGTGTGTTCCTGAGGTCCCCATTGCAAGTTTAGGAATACACCCAGCTTCCTGCCGCAATTCGAGAAACACCACAAAATTATCCCGTCAATGCGAAATGAGATAATATTGCGCTGCAGAATCTCAGAGAAATTTCACATTCCCGCTTGAAAGGCAAAAGGGTATTTGACTCCCTTGAGGCGACTAAGAATGGTCCCTAACATCCATCCTCAGTGGAGAGGAGAACATCCTTTATGGACTCAAATCGAGAAGAGGCAATATTCCAATTTAACGGCTCGAGAGTAGTCCGGAAGTTCCCCTTCCAGCAAAAAGGGGACCTGACTTCCCTGAAGTAAATCGAGTGAGATCCTGAGGTCCCCATCGCATCTCGAGGAGTACCTCCAGATTCCCGCCGTAATTCATGAAACACCACAAAATTTCCCTTCAATGCGAGATGAGGAAATTTTGCGATGCAGAATCTCAAGAAAAATCCAACATTCCCTCTTGAAAGGGAAACGGGTACTTGACTCCATTGAGGCGAATCAGAATGGTCCCTAACATCCATCCTCAGTGGAGAGAAGAACACACATTATGGACTCAAATCGAGAACACACAATATTCCCATTTAACGGCTCGAGAGTATTCCGGAAGTTCCCCTTCCAACACAAAAGGGGGCTTGACTTCCCTGAAGCAAAACGAGCGAGGTCCTGAGGTCCCTGTCGCAACCCGAGAAGTACCCCTGCTTCCCGTTGTAACTCGAGAAACACCACAAAATTAAACCCTCAATGCGAGATGAGGTAATTTTGCCCTGCAGAAGCTCAAGAGAAATCCCACATTCTCGCTTGAAAGGCAAAAGGCTACTTGACACACTTTATGCCACTCAGAAACTTCCCTAACATCCGTCCCCATTGGAGAGGAGAACACACTTTACGGACTCTATTCCAGAAGAGGCCCTATTCCCATTAAAGGGCAAGAGAGTAATCTGGAAGTTCCCCTTGCAGCACAAAAGGGGACCTGAATTCCGTGAAGTAACTCGAGTGAGTTCCTGAGGTCCCCATCGCAACTTTAGGAATACACCTAGCTTCCCGCCGCAATTCGAGAAACACCACAAAATTATCCCCTCAATGCGAGGTGAGGAAATTTTGCGCTGCAGAATCTCAGAGAAATTTCACATTCCTGCTTGAGAGGCAAAAGGGTACTTTACTCCTTTGAGGCGACTCAGAATGGTCTGTAACATCTTTTCACAGTGCAGAGGAGAACATAAATAATGGACTTAAATTGAGAAGAGGCAATATTCCCATTTAACGGCAAGAGAGTAATCCGGAAGATCCCCTTCCAACACGAAATTGGACTTGACTTCACAGAAGCAACCCAAGTGAGTTCCTGAGGTCACGGTCGCAACTCGAGAAGTACACCCTGCTTCCCGCGGCAACTCGAGAAACACCACAGAATTATCCCCTCAATGCGAGATGAGGTAATTTTGCCCTGCTGAATCTCAAGAGATATCCCACATTCCCGCTTGAAAGGCAAAATGGTACTTGACACAATTTATGCCACTCAGAAAGTTCCTTAAAATCTGTCCCCATTGGAGAGGAGAACACACTTTATGGACTCAGTTCGAGATTAGTCACAATTCCCATTTAACGACTCGAGGGTAAGCCGGAAGTTTCCCTTCCAACACAAAAGGGGACTTGACTTCCCTGAAGCAACCGGAGCAAGTTCCTGAGATCCCCGTCACAACTCAAGAAGTACCCCCAGCTTCCCGCCGCAACTCGAAAAACACCACAAAATTATCCCCTCAATGCGAGATGAGGAAATTTTGCGCTGCAGAATCTCAAGAGAAATATAATGTTCCGTCTTGAAAGGCAAAAGGGTACTTGAAACCTTTTATGCCACTCAGAGAGTTCCCTCACACAGCCGTCCACATGGAGACAGGAACACATTTATTGACTCAAATCGAGATGAGCCCCTATTCCAATTTAATGGCTTGAAAGTCATCCAGAATATCCCCTTCCAACACAAAAGGGGACCTGACTTCCCTGAAGCAACCCGAGAGAGGTCCTGAGTTCCCCGTGGCAGCTCGCGAAGTACCCCCAGCTTCCCGCCACAACTCGGGAAACACCACGAAATTTTCCCCTTAATTCAGGATGAGGATATCTGGCGCTGCAAAATCTGAAGAGAAATACCACATTCCCTCTTGAAAGCCAAAAGGGTACTTGACACCCTTTATGCGACTCAGAAATTTCACTAACATCAGTCCCCATTGGAGAGGAGAACACACTTCATGGACTCAATTCGAGATGAGGCACTATTGCCATTTAACGGCTCGAGAGTAAACCGGGAGTTTCCCTTCCAACAAAAAAAGGACCTGACTTCCCTGAAGCAACAGGAGCGAGTCCCTGAAGTCCCCGTCGCAACTCGAGAACTACCCTCAGCTTCCCGCCGCAACTGGAGAAACACCACAAAATTATCCCCTCAATGCGAGATGAGGAAATTTTGCAATGCAGAATCTGAAGAGAAATACCACTTTTCCGCTTGAAAGGCAAAAGGGTACTTGACACCCTTTATGCGACTCAATAAGTTCCCTCACACAGCCATCCCCATTGGACAGGAGAACACACTTTATGGACTCAATTCGAGATGAGACCCTATTTCCATTTAATGGCTCAAGAGTAAACCGGATGTTCCCCGTTCAACACCAAAGGGGACCTGACTTCCCTGAAGTAACCCGAGCGAGTTCTTGAGGTCCCTGTTGCAACTCGAGAAGTACACAGAGCTTCCCGTCGCAACTCGGAAAACACCACAAAATTATTCCCTCAATGCGAGATGAGGAAATTTTGCGCTGCAGATTCTCAAGAGAAATACCACATTCCCTCTTGAAAGGCAAAAGGGTACTTGATATCCTTTATGCAACTCAGAAAGTTTCCTCACACAGCCGTCACCATTGGACAGGAGAACACACTTTATGGACTCAATTCGAGATGAGGCCCTATTCCCAATTAACAGCTCGAGAGTAAACCGGAAGTTCCCCTTCCAACACCAAAAGGGACCTGACTTCCCTGACACAACCAGAGCGAGTTCCTGAGGTCCACGTCGCAACTCGAGAAGTACCCCCAGCTTCACGCCGCAACTCGAGAAACAACACAAAATTATCCCGTCAATGCGAGATGAGGAAATTTTGCGACGCAGAATCTCAAGAGAAATACCACATTCCCTCTTGAAAGGCAAAAGGGTACTTGACACACTTTATGCGACTCAGAAAGTACCCTCACACAGCTGTTCCCATTGGAGGAGAACACACTTTATGGACTCAATTCGAGATGAGGCCCTATTCCCAATTAACGGCTCAAGAATAAACCGGAAGTTCCCCTTCCAACACAAAAGATGAATTCACGGATCACATATTGCTGGGGAATGGCTTGGAGAATTTTGAGCATGAATTTACCAGCGTGTGAGATGAGGGCAATTGTGCGGTAGTTTGAGCATTCTTTGGCATTGCCTTTCTTTGGGATTGGAATGAAGACTGACCTCTTCCAGTTGTGACCACTGCTGAGTTTTCCAAATTTGTTGGCATATTGAGTGCAGCACTTTCACAGCATCATCTTTCAAGATTTGAAAGAGCTCAACTGGAATTCCATCACTTCCACTAGCTTTGTTAGTAGTGATGCTTTCTAAGGCCCACTTGACTTCACATTCCAAGATGTCTGGCTCTAGGTCAGTGATCACATTATCGTGACTATCCTGGTCGTGAAGATCTTTTTTGTACAGTTCTTCTGTGTATTCTTGCCACCTCTTCTTAATATCTTCTGCTTCTGTTAGGTCAATGTCATTTCTGTCCTTTATCGAGCCCATCTTTGCATGAAATATTCCCTTGGAATCTCTAATGTTCTTGAAGAGATCTCTTGTTTTTCCTATTCTGTTGTTTTCCTCTATTTCTTTGCATTAATCACTGAGGACGGCTTTCTTATCTCTCCTTGCTATTCGTTGGAACTCTACATTCAGAAGCTTATATCTTCCCTTTCTCCTTTTCTTTTCACTTCTCTTCTTTTCACAGCTATTTGTAAGGCCTCCTCTGACAGCCATTTTGCTTTTTTTGCATTTCTTTTCCATGGGGATGCTCTTGGTCCCTGTCTCCTGTACAATGTCACAAACCTCCGTCCAGAGTTCATCAGGCACTCTATCTATCAGATCTAGTCCTTTAAATCTATTTCTCACTTCCACTGTATAATCATAAAGGATTTGATTTAGGTCATATCTGAATGGTCCAGGGGTTTTCCCTACTCTCTTCAATTTAAGTCTGAATTTGGCAATAAGGAGTTCATGATCTGAGCCACAGTCAGTTCCTGGTCTTGTTTTTGCTAACTGTATAGAGCTTCTCCATTTTTGGCTGCAAAGAATATAATCAGTTTGATTTCGTTGTTGACCATCTGGTGATATCCACGTGTAGAGTCTTCACTTGTGTTGTTGGAAGAGGGTGTTTTCTATGACCAGTGCGTTCTCTTGACAAAACTCTATTAGACTTGGCCCTGCTTCATTCCGTGCTCCAAGGCCTAATTTGCCTGTTATTCCAGGTGTTTCTTGACTTCCTACTTTTGCATTCCAGTCCCCTATAATGAAAAGGACATCTTTTTTGGGTGTTAGTTCTAAAAGCTCTTGTAGGTCTTCATAGAAGCGTTCAACTTCGGCTTCTTCAGTGTTACTGGTTGGGGCATAGGCCTGGGTTACTGTAATGTTGAATGGTTTGCCTTGGAAACGAACAGAAATCATTCTGTCGCTTTTAAGATTGCATCCAAGTACTGCATTTCAGACTCTTTTGTTGACCATGATGGCTACTCCATTTCTTCTAAGGGATTCCTGCCCACAGTAGTAGATATAATGGTCATCTGAGTTAAATTCACACATTCCAGTCCATTTTAAATCACTGATTCCTAGAATGTCTATGTTCACTCTTGCCATCTCCTGTTTGACCACTTCCAATTTGCCTTGATTCATGGACCTAACATTCCAGGTTCCTATGCAATGTTGTTCTTTACAGCACCGGACCTTTCTTCTATCACCGGTCACATCCACAACTGGGTACTGGTTTTGCTTTTGCTCCATCCCTTCATTCCTTCTAGAGTTATTTCTGCACTGATCTCCAGTAGCATCCTGGGCACCTACCGACCTGGGGAATTCCTCATTCAGTATCCTGTCATTTTGCCCTTTGATATTGTTCATGGGGTTCTCAAGGCAAATATACTGAAGTGGTTTGTCATTCCCTTCTCCAGTGGACCACATTCGGCTGTGGTCCATGTGATCAGATCGACTAGATTCTTGTGATTATGATTTCAGTGTGTCTGCCCTCTGATGCCCCATCGCAATACCTACCATCTTGTTTAGTTTCTCTTACCTTGGGTGTGGGATATCTCTTCACAGCTGCTCCAAGAAAGCGCAGCTGCTGCACCTTACCTTGGTTGAGGTGTATGTCCTTAAGGCCGCCCCTACTCACCTTGAACATGAGTAGATCCTGTCGGCCCTCCCTCACACAGCCACCGCCTATTGGACGTGGGGTACCTCCTCTCGGCCGCCTGCCCTGGCCTCAGGCATGGGGTAGCTCCTCATGGCCACACATCTTTGCATGGTCGGTTGTTCCGTGTCCGGCATCTCTTGCATCTGCGCGGGTGGGGCCCTGTTCTCTCGGGTCTGCCCCGACGTGTGAGTCTCAGAAAATTCCCTCACACAGTCGTCCCCATTGGAGAGGAGAACACAATTTATGCACTCAACTCGGGAAGAGGCCCTATTCCCATTTAACGGCTTGAGAGTAATCCTGAAGTTCCCCTTCCAACACAAAAGGGGACCTGAATTCCCTGAAGCAACCTGAGTGAGTTCCTGAGGTCCTCTTCCCTACTCGAGAATTACACCCAGCTTCCCGCCGCAACACGAGAAACACCACAAAATTATCACCTCAATGCTAGATCAGGAAAATTTTCGCTGCACAATTAAAGAGAAATCCCACGTTCCCGCTGGAAATGGCAAAACTGTACTTTACACTCTTTATGTGACTCAGAAATTTCCCTCACACAGCTGTCCCCATTGGAGAGGAGAACACACTTATGGACTCAACTCGAAAAGAGGCCCTATTCCCATGTAATGGCTCAAGAGTATTCCCGAAATTCCCCTTCCTTCACAAAAGGGGAATTGACTTCCCTAAAGCAACACGAGCGAGTGGCTGAGGTCCCCCTGGCAACTGGAGAAGTACACCCAGCTACCCCCAACTCGAGAAACACCACAAAATTATCTCCTCAAAGCGAAATGAGGAAATTTTGGACTGAAGATCTCAAGAGAAGACCCACATTCCCACTTGAAAGGCAAAAGGCTACTTGACAAACTTTGTGCTACTCAGAAAGTTCCCTCCAACAGCCGCCCCATTGGAGAGGAAATCACACTTTTTGGACTAAACTCGAGAAGAGGTCATATTCCCATTTAACGGATCGAGAGTAATCCGGAAGTTCCCCTTCCAACAAAAAAGGTGACCATATTCCCTGAAGCAACCCAAGCGAGTTCCTGAGGTCCCTGTTGCAACTCGAGAAGTACCTCCAGCTTCCCACCGCAACTCGAGAAACACCACAAAATTATCCCCTCAAAGGGAAATGAGGAAAATTTGGGCTGCAGAATTTCAAGAGAATTCCCACATTCCCGCTTGAAAGGCATAAGTGTACTTGACACCCATTATGCGACTCAGAAAGTTCCCTCAAACAGCATTCCCGATTGGAGAGTAGAACTCACCTTATGGACTAAAGTCGAGAAGAGGCTCTATTCCCATTTAATGTCTCTGGAGTAACCTGGAAGTTCCTCTTCCAACACAAAAGGGGAACTGACTTTCCTGAAGCAACCCGAGCAAGTTCCTGAGGTCCTTGTCGCAACTCGAGAAGTACCCCAAGATTCCCGTAGACACTAGAGAAAAACAACAAAATTATCCCCTCAATTAAAGATGAGGAAATTGTGTGCTGCAGAATCTCAAGAGAAATCCCACATTCCCTGTTGAAAGGCAAAAGGATACTTGACATCCTTAATGGGACTCAGAAAGTTCCCTCACACAGCCGTCCCCATTTGAGAGGAGAACACACTTTATGCCCTCACCTCGAGAAGAGACCCTTTTCCCATTTAATGTCGTGAAAGTAATCCCGAATTTCCACTTGCTTCACAAAAGGGGCCTTGACTTCCCTGAAGCAACCGGAATGAGTTCCCCAGGTCGTCGTTGTACCTCGAACATTACTGCCAGCTTCCCGCCGCTTCTCGGGAAACACCACAAAATTATCCGCTCAGTGCGAGATGAGGTAATTTTGTGCTGCAGGATCTCAAGAGAAAAGACACATTCTCGATTGAAAGGCAAAATGGTAGTGACACCCTTTATGTGACTCAGAAAGTTCCCTCACACATATGTCCCGATTGGAGAGGAAAAAACACTTTATGGACTCAACACGAGAAGAGGTCCTACTCCCATTTAGTGGCTCGAGAGTAATCCGGAAGTTCCCCTTCCAACACAAAAGGGGAACTGACTTCCCTGAAGCAACCCGAGCTAGTTCCTGAGGTCCCCGTCTCAACTCGAGAAGTACCCCCAGCTTCCCGCCAAATCTCCAGAAACACCACAAAAATATGGCCTCAATGCGACATGAGGAAATTTTGCGTGGCAGTATCTCAAGAAAAATCCCACATTCCCACTTGAAAGGCAAAAGGGTACTTGACACCCTTTATGTGACTCAGAAATTTCCCTCACACAGCCGTCCCCATTGTAGAGGAGAACACACTTTATGGACTCAATTCGAGAAGAGGCCCTATTCCCATTAAATGGCCTGAAAGTAATCCAGAAGTTCCCCTTTCAACACAAAACGGAGACCTGACTTTCCTGAAGCAACCCGATCTAGTTCCTGCAGTCCCCGTTGCAACTCTAGAAGTACCCCCAGCTTCCCGCCGTAACTCGAGAAACACCACAAAAATATTCCCTCAATGCGAGATGAAGAAATTTTGCGCAGAAGTATCTCAAGAGAAATCCCACATTCCCACTTGAAAGGCAAAATGGTACTTGACACCCTTTATGCGACTCAGAAATTTCCCTCACACAGCCGTCCCCATTAGAGAGGAAAACAGACTTTTTGGACTCAATCTGAGTGAAGGACCTATTCCCATTTAACGCCTGGAGAGTGATCCGGAAGTTCCCCTTCCAACACAAAAGGAGAGCTGACTTTCCTGAAGCAACCCGAGTGAGTTCCTGAGGTCCCCATCGCAACTAGAGTAATACCCGCAGCTTCCCATCGAAACTCTAGAAACACCACAAAAAATATGGCCTCAATACGAGATGAGGAAATTTTGGGCAGCAGAATCTCAAGAGAAACCCCACATTACCGCTTGAAAGGAGAATGGGAACTTGACACCCTTTATGCGACTGAGAAAGTTCCCTAACACAGCGGTCCCCATTGGAGAGGAGAACAAAATTTACGGACTCAACTCGAGAAGAGGCCCTATTCCCATTGAACTGCTCGAGAGTAATCCCGCAGTTCCCCTTCCAACACAAAGGGAAACTGACTTCTCAGAAGCAACACGGGGGATTACCTGAGGTCCCCATCGCAAATCAAGAGGAAGACAAAGCTTCCCGCCGACACTCAAGAAAAACCACAAGATTGTGCACTCAAGGCGAGATGAACAACATTTCCGTTTCAGAATCGGTAAGAGAAATTCAAATGTAACCTGGAGTATCAACTCACAGGACGAGTGGAGACCTGACTGCACGAGCATACTCTATAAAATCTCAAAGTACAAATTCAACTCTAATGTGGCCTAACACTCATATTACATACAACTCGAGAAGAAAGCGCAGTTCCAGGACAGAACAAGAGAGGAGAACTGAAGCCCCTGGAGAATATTGAGAGCAACCGGAGATCCCTGTCTCCACTGGAGAAGAACAAACAGTTGCCTGACTCAACGCTCGATGCGGCCCTATTCCTCTGCTTCTCCTTATAGAGGAATCCTGAGTTTCACCTTTCAACACTATAGGAGACCTGACTTCCCTGGGTCAACACGAGCGAGTTCCTGACATCCCCGTCGCAACTCAAGATGAACCCCAACTTCCCACCGCAACTCAAGAAACACCACAAAATTATCCCCTCAATGCGAGATGAGGAATTTTTTCCGTGTCAGTGTCTCAAGAGAAATCCCACATTCTAGCTTGAAAGGCGAACGGGTACTTGACACACTTTATGTGACTCAGAAAGTTCCCTACCATAGCCATCCCCACTCGAGAGGAGCACACAATTTATATTCTTAACTTGAGATGAGGCCCTATTATCATTTAACGACTCGAGAGTAATCCAGAAATTCCCCTTCCAACAAAAAATGGACCTGACTTCTCTGAAGAGACACGGGGATTTCCTGAGGTCCCCATTGCAACTCAAGAGGGAGCCCAGGCTTCCTGCCGCAACTCGAGAAACACCACAAAATTATCCCCTCAATGCAAGATGAGGAATTTTTTCTGCGGCAGAGTCTCAAGAGAAATCCCACTATCCCACTTGAAACTCGAATGGGAACTTGACACCCTTTAAGCGAACCAAATGCTTCCCCAACATAGCCGTCCTCATTGAAGCGGAGCACACAATTTACGTACAAAACACTAGATGCGGCCCTATTCATCTCCTGCAACTAGACATGAATCCTGAGGTCCCCTTCAAACAGCAAACGATTTCAACCTTCTTGGGACAACGTGATCGAGTTCCTGGGGGCACCGTCTCAACTAGAGAGGTACCGCAAGATTTCCGCCGCAACTCAAGATAAACGAAAACGTTCCCTCATCAATGAGTGCTGAGGAAATTTTCTGCAGCAGAATCTCAAGAGAAATCCCACATTTCCACTTGAAAATCAAACGGGAACTTGACACCCTTTATGCGACCAAAAACTTCACCAAGATAGCCTTCCACATTGAAGCGGAGAACACAATATATCTACACAGCACTAGATGCGACCATATTACTCTGCCATGCCTCAAGAGGAATTCCGATGTTCCCTTTCCAACGCGCAAGGAGACCTAACTTCCCTGGGACATCGCGATCTAGGTCCTGAGGTCCCCTTCGCAACTCAAGAGTAACATGAAGCTTCCTGCTGCAAGTCGAGAAACAACACAAAATTATCCCCTCAATGCGAGATGAGGAAATTTTCCGCTGCAGAATCTCAAGAGAAATCCCACATTCCGGCTTGAAATGCGAACGGGAACTTTATACACTTTATGTGACTCAGAAAGTTCCCTAACAGAGCCGTCCCCATTGGAGAGAACACAATTCACAGACTCAACTCGAGAAGAGGCCCTATTCTGATTTAACGGCTTGAGAGAAATCCCGAAGTTCCACTTCCAATACAAAAGGGGAACTGACTTCCCTGGGGGAACATGAGCGAGTTCCTGAGGTCCCCGTCGCACATCGAGAAAAACCCCAAGCTTTCTGCCACAACTCGAGAAACACCACAAAATTTTCCCCTCAATGCGAGATGCGGATATTTTCCGCTGCAGAGTCTCAAGAGAAATCACACATTACTGCTTGAAACTCGAATGGGTACTTGACATCCTTTATGTGTCTCCAAAACATCCCCGAGATAGTGGTCCACATTATAGCGGAGAACACAAATTATCTACACAGCACTAGATTCGACCCTATTGTCTGATTCTACTGCACAGTTTCAAATGTAGCCTTGAGTATCAAATCACAGGACAAATGGTGACCTGACTCCATGAGCATACTCTATACAATCTCAAGGTACAAATGCATAAAAGCAAAATGGCTGTCTGAGGAGGCGTTACAAATAGCTGTGAAAAGAAGAGAAGCGAAAAGTAAAGGAGGAAAGGATAGATATAAGCATCTGAACGCAGAGTTCCAAAGAAGAGCAAGGAGAAATAAGAAAGCCTTCCTCAGCGATCAATGCAAAGAAATAGAGGAAAACAACAGAATAGGAAAAACAAGAGATCTTTTCAAGAAAATTAGAGATATCAAGGGAATATTTCATGCAAAAATGGGCTCAATAAAGGACAGAACTGGTATGGACCTAATAGAAGCAGAAGATATTAAGAGAAGGTGGCAAGAATACACAGAAAAACTGTACAAAAAAGGTCTTCACGATGAAGATAATCAGGATGGCATGATCACTCACCTGGAACCAGACATCTTGCAATGTGAAGTCAAGTGGGCCTTACAGAGCATCACGACGAACAAAGCTAGTGGAGGTGATGGAATTCCAATTGAGCTATTTCAAATCCTAAAAGATGATGTTGTGAAAGTGCTGCACTCAATATGCCAACAAATTTGGAAAACTCAGCAGTGGCCACAGGACTGGAAAAGGTCAGTCTTCATTCCAATCCCAAAGAAAGGCAATGCCAAAGAATGCTCAAACTACCACACAATTGCATTCATCTCACACGCTAGGAAAGTCATGCTCAAAATTCTCCAAGCTGGGCTTCAGCAATATGTGAATCAAGAACTTCCAGATGGTCAAGCAGCTTTAAGAAAGGCAGAGGCACCAGAGATCAAGTTGCCAACATCCGCTGGATTATGGAGAAAGCAAGAGAGTTCCAGGAAAACATCTATTTCTGCTTCATTGACTATGCCAAGGCCTTTGACTGTGTGGATCACAATAAACTGTGGAAGATTCTGAAAGAGATGGGAATCCCAGACCACCTGACCTGCCTCTGGAGAAACCTGTATGCAGGTCAGGAAGCAACAGTTAGAACTGGACATGGAACAACAGACTGGTTCCAAATAGGAAAAGGAGTACGTCAAGGTTGTATATTGTCACCCTGCTTATTTAAATTCTATGCAGAGTATATCATGAGGAACTCTGGGCTGGAAGAAGCACAAGCTGGAATCAAGATTGCCAGAAGAAATATCAATAACCTCAGATATGCAGATGAGACCACCCTTATGGCAGAAAGTGAAGAGGAACTCAAAGGTCTCTTGATGAAAGCAAAAGAGGAGAGTGAAAATGTTGGCTTGAAGCTCAACATTCAGAAAACGAAGATCATCGCAACTGGTCCCATCACTTCTTGGCAAATAGATGGGGAAACAGTAGAAACCGTGTCAGACTTTATTTTGGGGGGCTCGAAAATCACTGCAGATGCTGAATGCAAGCATGAAATTAAAAGACGCTTACTCCTTGGAAGGAAAATTATGACCAGCCTAGATAGCATATTAAAGAGCAGAGACATTACTTTGTCAACCAAGGTCCGTCTAGTCAAGACTATTGTTTTTCCCGTGGTCATGTATGGATGTGAGAGTTGGACTGTGAAGAAAGCTGATCACCGAAGAACTGATGATTTTGAACCGTGGTGCTGGAGAAGACTCTTGAGAGTCCCTTGGACTGCAAGGAGATCCAACCAGTCCATTCTAGAGGAGATAAATCCTGGGTGTTCTTTGGAAGGACTGATGCTAAAGGTGAAACTCCAATACTTTGGCCACCTCATGCGATGAGTTGATTCACTGGAAAAGACTCTGATGCTGGGAGCGGTTGGGGGTAGGAGGAGACGGGGACGACAGAGAATGAGGTGGCTGGATGGCATCACTGACTCCTTGGACATGAGTTTGAGTGAATGTCGGGAGTTGGTGATGGACAGGGAGGCCTTTCGTGTTGTGGTTCAGGAGTCACTAAGAGTCGGACACGACTGAGAGACTGAATCGAACTGAACTGAAAGTGGCCTATCACCCGTATTACAACTCGAGAAGAGAGCGCACTTCCAGGTCTGAACAAGAGACGAGGCCTGAATCCCCTGGAGAATTTTGAGGGCAACCACGAGATCTCTGTCTCCACTGGAGAAGAACAAACAGTTGACTGACTCAACGCTAGATGTGGTCCTATTCCTCTGCTGCTCTTTATAGAGGAATCTCGAGGTTCCCCTTCCAAAAAGATAGGAGACCTGACTTCCCTGGGGCAACACGAACGAGTTCCTGGGGTCTCCGTCGCAACTCGAGGGGAACCTCAAGATTCACGCCGCAAATCGGGAAACACCACAAATTATCCCCTCAATGCGAGATGAGGACATTTTCCACTGCAGAATCTCAACAGAAATCCCACATTTCCACTTGAAAGGCGAACGGGAACTTGACATCCTTTATGCGACTCAGTAAGTTACCTAACACAGCCGTCCCCATTGGAGAGGAGAACACAATTTATGGACTCAGGTCGAGAAGAGGCCCTGTTTACATTTAACAGGTCGACAGTAATCCTGAAGTTCCCCTTCCAACACAAAAGGGGACCTGACTTCCCTGAAGCAACACGAGTGAGTTCCTGAGGTCCCCGTCGCAAGTCGAAAAAAACACCAAGTTTTACGCCACAACTCGAGAAACACCACAAAATTTTCCCGTCAATTCGAGATGAGGATAATTTCCGCTGCAGTCTCAAGAGAAATCGCACATTACCGCTTGAAACCCGAACGGAACTTGACACAGTTTATGCGACTCAGTAAGTTCCCTAACACAGCCATCCCGATTGGAGAGGAGAACACAATTTATGAACTCAACTCGAGAAGAGGCCCTATTCCCATTGAACGGCACGAGATTAATCCCGAAGTTCCCCTTTGAACAAAAAAGGGGACCTGCCTTCTCTGAAGCAACATGGGGGATTTCTTGAGGTCCCCGTCCCAAATCGACAGGGGGACCAAGCTTCCCGCCGCAACTCAAAAAACACCTCAATATTTCCCCCTCAATGTGAGATGAGGATATTTTACGCTGCAGAGACTCAAGAGAAATCGCACATTACCGTTTGAAACTCGAATGGGTACTTGCCACCATTTATGCGATCAAAAAACTTCCCCAAGAAAGCCGTCCACGTTGAAGCGGAGAATACAATTTTCTATACAACACTAGATGTGATCCTGTTATTCTATTGTGTCTCGAGAGGAATCACCATGTTCCCCTTCTAACACGCAATGAGACCCAACTTCCCTGGGACATCGCGATCAAGGTCCTGAGGTCCCTGTCACAACACGACAGGAACATCTAGCTTCCTGCCGCAAGATGAGAAACACCACAATATTACCCCTCAATGAGAGATGAGGAAAATTTCCACTGCAGATCTCTAGAGAAATCCCACATTGCCGCTTGAAACGCCAACGTTAACTTGACAACATTTATGCGACTCAGAAAGTTCCCTAACACAGCGGTCCCCATTGAAGAGGAGTACACATTTCACGGACTCAACTCGAGAAGAGGCCCTATTCCCACTTAACGACTCGAGAGTAATCCCTAAGTTTTCCTTCCAACAAAAAAGGGGAACTGACTTCTCTGAAGCAACATGGAGGATTTCCTGATGTCCCCTTGGCAAATCGAGAGAGAGCCCAAGCTTCCCGCCGCAACTCGAGAAAAACCACAAGATTCTGCCCTCAAGGCGAGATGAAGAACATTTGCATTTCAGATTCGCAAGAGAAATTCCACATTCCCGCTTGAAACTCGACAGTTTACTTAACATCCTTAATGAGACTAAAAACTAAACCTACATACACAGCCCCAATCCAGAGGAACACCGAGTTTCTTGTGACACTGACAAAATGCCCCGTTTTCCACTCCTTTTTCCAGATGAGAGTTGATTCCTCTGCTTCCTCTGGAATAGAAATCAGACGTTCCGATCCCACAGGATGAGCAGGCACGTACCACCTTGAAACTCGGGAGGATAACCGGTTTTCAAAACACAAATGCAAAAGGTACTGATGTCACCACCCACTCGAGATATTGTCTGATTCTACTGCACAGATTCAGATGTATCCTCGAGTATCAACTCAGAAGACGATTGGAGACCTGACTCTAGGAGCATACTCTATACAATCTCCAGGTAAAAATGGAAAACTAAAGTGGCCTATCACCCCTATTACAACTCGAGAAAAAAGCGCAGTTCCAGGTATGAACAAGAGACGAGGCCTGAATCCCCTGGAGAATTTTGAGAGCAACCAAAATTTCTCTGTCTCCACTGGAAAAGAACAAACAGTGGATCAACTGAATGCTAGATAAGGTCCTATTCCTCAGATGCTCCTTATAGAGGAATCTCGAGGTTCCCCTTCGAAAATGATAGGAGACCTGACTTTCCCTGGGGCAACACGAGCGAGTTCCTGGGGTCCCCGTCGCAACTCGAGAGGAACGCCAAGCTTCCCGCTGCAAGTTGAGAAACACAACAAAATTATACCCTCAGTGCAAAATGAGGAAATTTTTCACTGCAGAATCTCAAGAGAAATCCCATACTCCCGCTTGAAAGGCAAATGGGTACTTGACATCCTTTATGCTAATCAGAAAGTTCCCTCACACTGCCGTCCCCATTGGAGAGGAGAACACAATTTACGGACTCAGGTCGAGAAGAGGCCCTGTTGACATTTAACGGGTCGACAGTAATCCTGAATTTCCCCTTCCAACACAAAAGGGGACCTGACTTCCCTGAAGCAACACGAGCAAGTTCCTGAGGTCCCCGTCGCAAGTCGAAAAAAATACCAAGTTTTACGCCGCAACTCGAGAAACACCACAAAAATTTCCCCTCAATGCGAGATGAGGATAATTTCCGCTGCAGAGTCTCAAGAGAAATTGCACATTACCGCTTGAAACCCGAAGGGAACTTGACACACTTTATGCGACCCAAAAATTTTCCCCAGGTAGCCGTCCACATTGAAGTAGAGAACACAATTTATCTACACAGCACTAGATGTGACCGTATTACTCTCCCGTGCCTCGAGAGGAATGGCGATGTTCCTCTTCCAACACGCAAGGAGACCTAACTGCCCTGAGATATCGAGATGGAGGTACTGAGGTCCCCATCGTAACTCGATAGGAACTCAATTCTTACCCCCACAAGTCGAGAAATACCACAAAATTATCCCCTCAATGCGAGATGAGGACATTTTCCGCTGCAGCATATCAAGAGAAATCCCACATTCCCACTTGAAATGTGAACGGGTACTTGACACCCTTTATGCGACTCAGAAAGTTCCCTCACAGAGCCGTCCGCTTTGGAGAGGAGACCACAATTTAGGACTCAACTCGGTAAGAGGCACTATTTCCATTCTAATCCTCGAGAGTAATCCCGATGTGACTACCAAAACGAAAGAAGATCTGACTTCCCAGGGCCTACAGGAGGGAGAACCTGAGACCCCTTTCCCCTTTCGAGAAGAACCCCAAGCTTCCCAGGGCAACTCGAGAAAAACCACAAGATTCTGCACTCAAAGTGAGATGAGGAAAATTTCCCCTGCAGAATCTCAAGGGATAACCCATATTCCCGCTTGAAACCAGAACGGGTACTTGACACACTTTATGAGACTCAAAATATTCCGTGACATAGCTGTCCCCACTTGAGAGAACACAATTTATGGACTCAACTTTAGATGAGGCCCTATTCCCATTCCACGCCTCTAGAGTAATCCCGATGTTCCCCTACGAAAACGAAAGGAAACCTGACTTTCCAGGCACTACACGAGCGAGTTCCTGAGGTGTCTGTCGCATCTCGAGAAGGACATTAAGATTCCCGTGGCTACTCGTGAAAAACCACAAGATTCTTCACTCAAGGTGAGATGAGGAAAATTTCCCCTGCAGAGTCTCAAGAGAAACCATACATTCCCGCTTGAAACGCGAACGGGTACTTGACACCCTTTATGAGACTCAAGACATTCCCTGACATAGCTGTCCCCACTTGAGATTAGAAAAAAATTTATTGAATCAACTTAAGATGAGGCCCTATTCCCATTCCATGTCTCGACAGTAATCCCGAGGTTCCCCTACCAAAATGAAAGGAGACGTGACTTCCCAGGGACTACACGAGCGAGTTCCTGAAGTCCATGTCACAACTCGCGAGGGACCCCAAACTTCCCGCCGCAACTGGAGAAAAACCACGGGATTCTGCACTCAAGGTGAGATGAGAAAAATTCCCCTGCTGAGTCTCAAGAGAAATCCCACATTTCGGCTTGAATTGCGAACAAGTATTGACAACCTTTATGTGACTCAAGATATTCCCTGACATAGCTGGACTCACTTGAGAGAAGAACACAATTTATGGACTCAACCATAGATGAGGCCCTGTTCCCATTCCACGTCTTGAGAGTAATCCCGAGGTTCCCCTACCAAAACGAAAGCAGACCTGACTTCCCAGGGACTACAAGAGCGAGTTCCTGAGGTCCATGTCACAACTCGATAAGGATCCCAAGCTTTCCGCCGCAACTCGAGAAAAACCACAAGATTCTGCACTCAAGGTGAGATGAGGAAAATTTCCCCTGCAGAGTCTCAAGAGAAATCCTACATTCCCCCTTGAAACGTGAATGGGTACTTGACACCCTTTAGGCAAATCAAGACATTCCCTGACATAGCTCTCCTCACGTGAGAGGAGAACACAATTTATGGAATAAACTTGAGATTAGGCCCTATTCCCATTCCACGCCTTGAGTGTAATCCCAATGTTCCCATACCAAAACGAAAGGAGACCTGACTTCCCTGGGAATATACGAGGGAGTTGCTGAGGTACTTTTCACAAATCGAGAAGGACCCCAAGCTTCCACCGCAAATCGAGAAAAACAACAAGATTCCTCACTCAAGGTGAGATGAGGAAAATTTCCCCTGCACTGTCTCAAGAGAATTCCCACATTCCCGCTTGAAACGCGAACGGGTACTTGACACCTTCTATGCGACACAAGACATTCCCTGACATAGCTGTCCCCACTTGAGAAGAGAACACATTTTATGGACTCATCTTTAAAAGAGGCCCTATTCCCATTCCACGCCTCGAGAGTAATCCCGATGTTCCCCTACCAAAGCGAAAGGAGACCTGATTTCCCAGGGAGTACACGAGCGAATTCCTGAGGTCCCTGTCGCAACTCGAGAAGGACCCCAAGCTTTCCGCCGCAACTGGAGAAAAACCACAAGATCCTGCACTCAATGTGAGATGAGGAAAATTTACCCTGCAGAGTCTCAAAGGAAATCCCACATTTCCGCTTGAAACGCAAACGAGTTCTTGACACCCTTTATGCCACTCAAGACATTCCCTGAAATAGCTGTCCCCACTAGAGAGCAGAACCCAATTAATGGACTCAATTTTATGAGGCCCTATTCCCATTCCACGCCTCCAGAGTAATCCTTATGTTCCCCTTCCAAAACGAAATGAGACCTGACTTCCCAGGTACTACAGGAGCGAATTCCTGAGGTCCCTGTCGCAACTCGAGAAGGACCGCAAGTTTCCGCCACAACTCGAGCAAAACCACAAGATTCTGCAGTCAAGGTGAGATGAGGAAAATTTCCCCTAGAGGGTCACAAAAGTTATCCCACATTACGGCTTGAAACTCGAACGGGTACTTGACACCCTTTTGCGAATCAGAATATTCCCTGGCATCGCTGTCTCCACTTGAGAGGAGAACACAGTTTATGGACTCAACTTGAGATGATGCCCTATTCCCATTCCACGCCTCGAGAGTAATGCGTATGTTCCCCTAACAAAACGAAAGGAGACCTGACTTCACAGGGACTACACGAGAGAGTTCCAGAGGTCCCTGTCACAAATCGAGAAGGACCCCAAGCTACCCGCCGTAACTCGAGAAAGAAACACAAGATTCTGCCTTGAAGGTGAGATGAGGAAAATGTTCCCTGCAGAGTCTCAAGAGAAATCCCATATTCCTGCTTGAAACGCGAAAGGGTAATTGACACCCTTTATGCTTCTCAAGACATTCCCTGACATAGCTGTACGCACTTGAGAGGAGAACACAATTTATGCACTCAACATTAAATGGGCCGATATTCCCATTCCATGCCTCGAGAGTAATCCTGATGTTTCCCTACAAAAACGAAAGGAGACCTGACTTCCCAGGGAAACACGAGAGAGTTCCTGAGGTCCCTGTAGCAACTCGAGAAGGACACCAAGCTTCCCGCCGCAAAACGAGAAAAAACACAAGATTCTGCACTCAACGTGAAATGAGGAAAATTTACCCTGCAGAATCTCAAGAGACCTCCCACATTGCCGCTTGAACTCAAATGGGTTGACTCCCTTTATGTGACTCAAGACATTCCCCGACATAGCTCTTCCCACTTGAGATTATAACACAATTTATGGACTCAAAAATGATGAGGCCCTATTCCCATTCCACACCACGAGAGTAATCCAGATGTTTCCCTACCAAAAGGAAAGGAGACCTGATATACCAGGGAAAACCCGAGCGAGTTCCTCAGGTCCCTGCAACAACTCGAGAAGGACCCCAAACTTCCCGCCGCATCTCGAGAAAAACCACAACATTCTGCATTCAATATGAGCTGAAGAAAATTTCCCCTGCAGAATCTCGAGAGAAATGCCACATTCAGGTTTGAAACACGAACGGTTACTTGACACCCTTTATGTGACTCAAGACATTCCCTGACATAGCTGTCCCCACTTGAGAAGAGAACACAATTTATGGACTCAACTTTAGATGAGGCCCTATTGCTTTTCCACGGCTCAAGAGTAATCCCGATGTTCCCCTACCAAAATGAAAGGACACCTGACTTCCCAGGGACTGCACGAGCGAGTTCCTCAGTTCCATGTCGTAACTCGTGAAAGACCCCAATTTTCCCACCGCCTCTCGAGAAAAACCACAAGATTTTGCACTCAACGTGAGATGAGGGAAATTTCACCTGCAGAATCTGAAGAGAAATCTCACATTCCCACTTGAAGTGAAATGGGTACTTGACACTCTTTATGCAACTCAAGACATTCCCTGACATACCTGTCCTCACTTGAGAGGAAAAATATATTTTATGGAATCAATTTTAGATGAGGCACTATTCCCGTTAAACGCCTCGAGCGTAATCCCGATGTTCCCTTACCAAAACGAAAGGAGACCTGACTTCCGTGGGACTACACGATCGAGTTCCTGAGGTCCAGGGCGCAACTCAAGAAGGACCCAACCTTCCCGCCGCAACACGAAAAAACCACAATATCTGCACTCAAGGTGAGTTGAGGAAAATTTCCCCTGCAGAGTCTCCAGAGAAATCCCACATTCCCGCATGAAACGCCAAATGGTACTTGACAACCTTTATGCGACTCAAAACATTTCCTAATATATCTGTCCCAATTTGAGAGGAGAACACAATTTAGGGATTCAACTTTAGATGAGGCAGTATTCCATTTCCATGCCCCGAGAGTAATCCCGATGTTCCCCTACCAAAACGAAGGTAGACCTGACTGCCCAGGGACTATTCGTGCGAGTTCCTGAGGTCCCTGTCGCAACTAGAGAAACGACGGAAGCTCCCCGCCGAAACAAGAAAAAACCCACAAGATTCTGCACTCAAGATGAGATGGGGGAAATTTCGCCTGTAGAGTCTCAAGAGAAATACAACATTCCCGCGAATGGGTACTTGACACCCCTTATGCCACTCAAGACATTCCCTGACATAGCTGTCCATACTGGAGAGGAGAAAACAATTTTTGGACTCAAATTTAGATGAGGCCCTATTCCCATTCCACGCCTCGAGAGCATTCCCGATGTTCCCCTACCAAAAAGAAAGGAGACCTGACTTCCCAGGGACTACTTGAGCGAGTTCCGGAGGTCGCTATCACGTTCAAGAAGGGCCCCAAGCTTCCCGCCGGAACAAGAGAGAAACCACAAGTTCTGCCCTCAAGGTGACATGAGGAAAATCTCCCCTGCAGAGTCTCAAGAGAAATCCCACATTCCCGCTTGAAACACGAACGGGTAATTGACATCTTTTATGCGACGCAAGACATTCCCTGATATAGCTGTACATACTTGACAGGAGAACACAATTGATGGACTCAATTTTAATGAGGCCCTATTCCCCTTCCACGCCTCTCTTGTATCCCCATGTTCCCCTACCAATTCGAAAGGAGACCTGACTTCCCAGGGTATACACCAGCGAGTTCCTGAGGTCCCTGTCGCAGCTCGACAAGGACACCAAGCTTCACGCCGCAACTGGAGAAAAACCACAAGATTCTTCACTCAAGGTGAGATGAGGAAAATTTCCTCCGCAGTGTCTAAAGAGAAATCCCACATTCCAGCTTGAAATGCGAACGGATACTTGACACCCTTTTTGCGACTCAAGACATTCCCTGACATAGTTGTCCCCACTTGAAAGGAGAACACAATTAATGGGCTCAACATTGATGAGGCCCTATTCCCATTCCATGCCTCGAGAGTAATACCAATGTTCCGCTACCAAAACGAAAGGAGACCTGACTTCCCAGAAACTACACGATCGAGTTCTTGAGGTCCCTGTCACAACTCTAGAAGGACACCAAGCTTCCCGCAGCCACTAGAGAAAAACCACAAGATTCTGCACTCGAGGTGAGATGGGGAAAATTTCCAATGCAGAGTCTCAGGAGAAATCCCACATTCCCTGTTGAAATGCGAACGTGTACTTGACAAACTTTATGCGACCCAAGACATTCCCTGACATAGATGTCCCCACTGGAGAGGAGAAAACAATTTATGGACTCATTTTAGATGGGGGCCTATTCCCATTCTACTCCTCGAGTTAAATTCCGAGGCTCTCTTTGTAACAAGAAAAGTGACCTGACCTCTCTGAAGTAAAAAACGCTAGGTTCTGAGGCCACTGTCCCAACTCGAGAGGAACTACAAGCTTGTCGCCACAACTCGATAAAACCACGAGATTTCCCCATCAAAGCGAGACGAGGAATTTTCTTCTGCAGAGTCTCCAGGGAAATCCCACCTTCCCAATTGAAATTGGAACGGGTACTTTTCGCCATTTCTGCAACCATAAAAGTTCCCTGACTAAGCTGTCCCTACTGGAGAGGAGCACACAATTTACGGACTCATCTCTAGATGACTTCCAATTCCCATTCCATGCCTCGAGAATAATCACAAAGTTTCCCTTCCAACACGAAATGAGACCTGACTTCCCTGGGTCGACACGAGCGAGTTACTGAGGTCCCCGTCGAAACTCGAGAAGTACCCCTAGCTTCCTGCCGCATCTCGTGAAAAACCACAAGATTGTGCACTTAACATGAGGTGAGGAAAATTTCCTTTACAGAGTTTCAAGAGAAATCCCACATTCCCGCTTTAAACTCCAACGTGTACTTGACACCCTTTATGCGACTCAAGACATTCCCTGATATAGCTGTCCCCACTTGAGAGGAGAACACATTTTATGGACTCATATTTAGATGAGGTGGTATTCCCATTCTATGCCTCGAGTGTAATCCTGACGCTCTCCTTGCAACAAGATGGGTGACCTGACATCCCTGAAGTGAAAAGAGCTAAGATCTGTAGTCACTGTCCCAACTCGAGAAGGACTACAAGCTTCCCGCAGCAACTCGATAAAAACCACGAGATTACCCCATCAATGCGAGATGAGGAATTATCTGCTGCAGAGTCTCAAGGGAATTCTCACATTCCCGCTTAAATTCGAACGGGTACTTGACACCGTTTCTGCAACCTTAAAAGCTCCCTTACTAAGCCGTCCCCACTGCAGAGGAGCACACAATTAACAGACTCATCTCTAGATGAGTCCAAATTCATATTCCATGCCCCGAGATAAATCCGGAAGTACCCTTTACAACAGGAAATGAGACCTGACTTCCTGGGGCCACAGGAGCGATTTCCTGAGATCCCCGTCTTAACCGAAAAGGGAACCCAAGCTTTCAGCTGAAACTCGAGAAGAACCACAAGATTCTTCCCTCAATGCGAGATGGGGAATATTTCTGCTGAAGAGTCTAAACAGAAATCACACATTCCCGCTTGAAACTCGAACAGGTAGTTGACACGCTTTATGCGACTCAAGACATTCGCTGACATAGCTGTCCCCACTGGAGAGGAGAACACAATTTATGGACTCAAATTTAGAAGAGGCCGTATTCCCATTCTACGCCTCAAGTGTAATCCCAAAGCTCCCCTTGCAAAAAGAACAGTGACCTGACCTCCTTGAAGTAAAAAGAGCTAGGTTCTGAGGTCACTGTCACAACTCGAGAGGGTCTACAAGCTTCCCTCCGCAACTTAATAAAAATCACGAGATTCCCCCAGCAATGCGAGATGAGGAATTTTCTGCTGCACAGTCTCAAGGGAAAACCCACATTACCGCTTGAAATTCGAACGGGTAGTTGACACCCTTTCGGCAACCATAAAAGTTCCCTGACTAAGCCGTCCCTACTCGAGAGGAGCACACAATTTAAGGACTCATTTCTAGATGACTTCCATTTGCCATTCCACACCTCCAGAATAAACCCGAAGTTTCCCTTTCAACACGCAAGGAGACCTGACTTCCCTGGGGCATGACCAGCGAATATCTGAGGGCCCCGTCGCAACTCGAGAAGGACCCCAAGCTTCATGCCACACCACAGAAAAACCACAAGATTCTGCACCACTCAAGGTGAGATGAGGAAAATTTCCCCTGCAGAGTCTCAAGAGAAATCCCACATTCCCGCTTGAAACTCAAATGGATACATGACACCATTTATGCGACTCAAGACATTCCCTGACATAGCTCTCCCCACGTAAGAGGAGAACACAATTTATGGACTCAACTTTAGATGATGCCCTATTCCCATTCTACGCCTAAAGAGTAATCTCGAAGTTCCCCTATCAGAAGAAAGGCGACCTGTCTTCCCTTGGGCTACACTAGCCAGTTCCTGAGATCCCCATCTCAACCCGAAAGGGACCCCAAGCTTTCAGCTGCAACTCGAGAAAAACCACAAGATTCTCTCCTCAATGCGAGATGAGGAACATTTCTCCTGCAGAGTCTCAAGAGAAATCACACATTCCCACTTGAAACTCGAAAGGGTATTTGAAACACTTTCTGTGACGCAAAAAGTTCCCTGACTATGCCGTCCCCACTGGAGAGGAGCACACAATTTACGGACTCAACATTTGATGAGGCCCTATTCTCATTCCATGCTTCGAGAGTAATCCCGAAGATCTTCTTGCAAAACGAAAGGAGACATGACCTCGCTGAAGCACCATGAGTGAATTCCTGAGGTCCCTGGCGCAACTTGAGAGGGTCCCCAAGCTTCCTGCCACAACTTGAGAAAAACTACAAGATTCAACCTTAAGTGTGAGATGAGAAATTTTCCGCTGCAGAGTCTCAAGAGACATCCCATATTTCCGCTTGAAACTCTTACGGGTACTTGACACCCTTTATGTGACTCAAAAAGTTCCATGAAATGGCTGCCTGCACGGAGAGGAGAACACAATTTACAGACTGATTCCTCGATGAGGCCCTATTCTCTCGATGACTCCAGTTAAACCAGAAACTCTCTTGCAACACGAAGGGAGACCTGACCTCCCTGAAGCAACATGAGCGAGTTCCTGTGGCCCCGACATAGCTCGAGAGAGACCATATGCTTAGTGCTGCAACTCGAGAAAAATCAAAAGATTCCCCTTCAATGTGAGATGAGGAATATTTCTGCTGCAGAGTCTCAAGAGAAACCCCACATTCCCGGTTTAAATTCGAACGGATATTTGACACCCTTTCTACGACACAAAAAGCTCCCTGATTAAGCCGACCCCACAGGAGAGGAGCACACAATTAACGGACTCATCTCTAGATGAGGCCCAATTCCCATTCCACGCCTCGACAGGAATCTCTAAGTTGCCCTTCCAACACGAAAGGAGACCTGACTTTCCAGGGTCCATGGGAGCGAGTTCCTGAGGTCCCCATCCCAATTCGAGAGGGACTCCAAGGTTCCCGCCGCAACTCAAGAAAAACCACAACATTCTGCCCTCAAGGCACGATGAGGGATTTTTCTGCTGCAGAGTCTCAAGTGATATCCCACATTTCCGCTTGAAACTCGTACGGGTACTTGACACCCTTTATGCCACCCAAAACGTTCCCTGACATAGCTGTCCCCAGTACTGAGGAGCACACAATTTCCGGACTCAAACTTAGGTCATGCCCTGTTCCCATTTCACTCCTCGACAGTAATCCAGAAGCTGTCCTTGCAACACGAAAGGAGAACTGATGTCCCTGAAGACCACGAGTGAGTTCCTGAGGTCCCCGTCGCAACTCGAGAGGGACCACAGCTTCCCGCCACAACTCGAGAAAAACCAAAAGATTCAACCCTCAAGGCGAGATGAAGATCTTTTCCAATGCAGAGTCTCATTAAAATTCCACATTCCCACTTGAAACTCGAAAGGGTACTTGACACCCTTTATGCGACTCAAAACTTCCCCAACATAACCGGCCCCACTGAGGAAGAGCACACAATTTAACTACACAAAGCTTGATTCTGCCCTACTGCTCTGCTGCGCCATGGGAAGAATACCGTGGTTCTGTTCCAATGCAAAAAGAGACCCTACTTCCCAGGGACAACACCAGCAATATCCTGAGATCCCCATCGTAACTCGAGAGAGACTACAGACTCCAAACCGCAACTGGAAAAAACCAAAAGATTCGGCCATTAATGCGAGATGAGCAAATTTTCTGCTGCAGAGTCTCAAGAGAAATCCCACATTCCCGCTTGAAACTCGTTGGGTTACTTGACACCCTTTATGCGACACAAAATTTCCCTGACATAGCAGTCCCCACAGGAGAGGAGAACACAATAGAAAGACTCATTCTTAGATGAGGCCTTATTTCCATTCCACACCTCGAGGGTAATCCCGAAGCTTTCCTTGCAACACAAAAGGAGACCTGACTTCTAAGAAGCAAAACGAGGGAGTTCCTGTGGTCCCTGTCATAACTCGAGAGAGACTACAAGCTACCCACTGCTATGAGTTCCCCCTCCAAGCGAGGTAGGTCCTGAGGATCTAGCAAAGCTCCAAGGTAAAACCGACTATGACATCACAACAGGACAGGATACCTGACACCCATGATGAGGCTATAGAAAAAGCCCTAATGAATGGCCTGATCATGACACGAGGACAGATTCCTCTTTTATAACTCGAAAGGAAAGCAGAATTCCATGCCTCAAATCGAAACGAAACCTGACTCCCCAGTGAAACCTTCGTAGCAACTCCGAGATCCCTGTCGCCACTGCAGAGGAACACACAGTTGACCGACTCAACGCTAGATGTGGCCATATTCCTCTGCTGTTCCTAGAGAGGAATCCCGAGGTTTCCCTTCCAACATGATAGGAGACCTGACTTCCACGGGACAACATGAGAGAGTTCCTGAGGTCTCTGTCACAACTCGAGAAGAACCCCAAGCTTCCAGCCGCAACTCGAGAAAAAGCACAAGATTATCCCTTCAATGCCAGATGAGGAAATTTTTCATTGCAGAGTCTCAAGAGAAATCCCACATTCCCGCTTGAAATTCGAATGGGTACTTGACACCCTTTATGCGCCTCAAAAACTACCCGACATAGCTGTCAACACTGGAGAGGAGCACACGTTTTTCCAACTCAACAGCAGAGGAGGCCCTATTCCTATTCCACGTCTCAAGAGTAATCCCGAAGTACCCCTTCCAAGATGACAGGAGACCTGAATTCCCTGAAGCAACACGAGCGATTTCCTAGGTTCCCTTCGCAACTGGAGAGAGATACCAAGCTTCCCTCCACAACTCGAGAGAAACAACAAGATTTTGCCCTAAAGGCGAGAAAAGGAGCATTTCCGTTGCAGATTCTCAAGGGCAGTCCCACGTTCCCGTTGGAAACTCCAGAAGGTTCTTAACATCCTTTATGTGACTGAAAAATTACACCGACCTACCCCATCCCAATCAAGAAGAACACCAAGTTTCCTGCCACAAATGACAAAGTGCCCTGTTTCCAGTTCCCTTTTCCAGATGACATTCGATCCAACTACTATGCCTGGAATGGAATCCGGACATTCCCGTGGCACAGTACAAGGAGGCCAGTACCACCTTGAAACTCGGGAATATCCACAGGGTTTCAAAACACAATTGGAAAAGGTTCCAGTGTCCCCACCCACTCGAGATATTGTCTGATTCCACTGAACAGATTCAAATGTATCCTCGAGGATCAACTCACAAGACGAGTGGAGACCCGACTCCCCGAGCATTCTCAATACAATCTGCAGGTACAAATTCAACTCGACTGTGGCCTAACACCCCTTTTACAAATCGAGAAGGAAGCGGAGTTCCAAGTCTGAAAACGAGAGGAGGCCTGACTCCCCAGGTGAAATTTGAGAGCAATCCTAAGAACTCTGTTGCTACTGGAGAGGAATGCTGAGTTAAACCGACGCGAATCTAGATGCAGACCTCTTTCTTTGCAGCAACGCCAAGGAATCCTAAGTTTCCTCTTGCAAATGGAAAGGAGTTCTGACTTCCCAGAGACAACACGGGAGGCTCCCTGATATTCCCGTCGTTACTCGAGTGGATCACCAAACTTCCCATAGCAACTCGAGCAAAACCTCGAGATTCCTCTTTCAAAGCATGATGAGGTAATCTTTTTTTCCTGAAACACATCGACAGAAGTCCCGAGTTCCTTTTCCAAATTCGATATGAGGCTTGACTTCCTTGATGCAACTTAAGGGTCGCCCAGAGATACCCATCCCGATGAGAGAAGAAAACTGAATTTCCCCACCACAATTTAAGAGAAGGCCTGTGATCACACCTCAGCTGAAGATAATGGGACATTCCACTTTCAAATGAAGAGGAATCCCAACTTCCACTCACACCACTTGATGAGTCCTGTCACATCTATTGACACTCGAGGGCAACCCAATAGATACTGCAGCAAGGTCAAAGGACTCCGAGTTCACACTCAACTAGAGGTGAGTCATGTTGTGTTTGCAGCAGCTCCAGTGGAACACGGAGTATCAACTCCTAACATGATCGGAGGCATTAATCCCCCGCTGAGCCTCTCCAAAAAGCCCAAATTTCCAGCTCAAACAGATAGCGGGCCTGATAATCCTTTTACAACTTGGGGCGAAATCTTAGTTCCCTCCTCAACAAAGACTAGGCCTGACTCCCCAGGGGAACTTTCATAGCAACCCCAAGATCCCTGTGGCCACTGGAGAGGAAAACTGAGTTTACCCTCTCAAGTCTAAATGTGGCCCTCATGCCCTGCAACGACTCGAAAGGAATCACGAAGTTCCACTTACAACACGACAGGAGACCTGACTTCCATGAGGCAAAACTAGCGAGTCACAGTGGTTCCCGTCGTAACTCGAGAAGACCTCCAACCTTCAAGCCGTAATTCGTGAAAAACCATGAAATTCTGCACTCCACGTACAGGTCGCCCCGATCAACTAATAAAACTTTCTGGATGTTCCCGATGAACAATAGCCAATCAGACTTTCTCTGTTTCCAGTGAAAAGGGACTCGGGTGCAGCCTCCCTTTCAGCACCGATCCCCAGGTCGGGTTGACAGGGTTCTGATCTTCCATCTGTGAGCCGCAGGCCACAGGTATCCTCGTTTGACCTTGGCTGTGTGAGCAGCTGAAGGGAGTTTAGTCTCGGCAGGCGCCCAGCAGGCCTGTGGCTTCGGACCGCCAGAGGTGAGCATCTCAGCAGACAGAAACAACCGTGCAAGAAGTGGAGTATGACCCACCCTGCCGGTGGGCACTGATCGCCAAGAGATGCTCCTGTGGGACTTTGATGGGTCCTGCACACTCTTCTCCCAGAGAGCGAGAGAGATGTCTATGGGCTCTGCTAGGCCCTCGGCTCCCTCTTGTGGTCCCGAAGGCTGGTTGTCACCATCTGGAGCACCTAGCTCTGAGATGATGACCACTGCCACCTGCACTGTGTTTCCCTTTGCCCGCGTGTCCATGCGAAGTGTCAGGCCATCTCTCACCTACACGAGAGATGTGCATTTCCTCTCATTGGACCTGCATATGTTTCTTCTCTTTCCTTCCCGATCACTGATTTTCTCGAGGATATGGGGGCCAAAAGGATGGTGGGTCTTTCTCTGGCTTTGTGCTCTGAGGAACACTTCTCCCTGTGTTGGTGTGTGTTTATCTTTCCATTTCTCCTGCCTGGTTTATTCTTGTGAGTTTGTTTGTTCCGGCAGAAGAACTCAGCATTTCCCTTGTGCCTGAGGAGTCCCAATTACCACAGCACTGCCTACCTGGAGATTTTGAGCACATTTGCCAAGAGGCTTCGTTTGGCAGATGACATTTTGAAAGGACCTACACTGTCCTTTCAGATACCCAAAGGCTACTTCAAATGACATAGAAACGAGAATTCTAAAGTTTGGTCTTCCAATATGTGGGGAGTCAGAAACTCCCCTGGAGAAGGGAAAAGATACCCACTCCAGGATTCTGCTCTAGAGAATTCCACGGACTGTAGAATTCATGGGGATGCCAAGATTCTAACAATACTGAGAGACTGCAACTTTCAACTGCAGTCAGAGGAAAATCCAGTTTCCTTTCATTTCAGTGATTGGCATTGATTGTGGCCTCAAAAGGATGGGAAGAAATGCAGAGAAAAGTAGACTCAATGTTGTCAGGAGTGGGAGAGAGGAACGGGGAGTGCTTGCCATGAATCTAGGCTTTGCTGGGAAGTGGGGGGAATAGAATGAGGGTGTCTGAATGTAGACAGTGGTGATGCTTACAGAGCATTGTGAAGGCCTCCATATTCCCAGATGGCTTCAAGGGAGGAAATTTTATTGATACACACTTATGAGCAAAATATACATAAAGCCACAAAAAACGTAAAAGATAAGAAGAAAGATGCCTAGGAGCCTGATGAAAATCAGCTCAGGGGAAGGGAATTCAATCTCCCCTGGGTCGGGAGAGAGTGGACGGCGTCCACGGGGAACACACAGGGATGGAGACTGCAGACCCAACCGCACCCTTGGACCAGGTATTTGCCAAAAGGGCTCTGAGTCTATGTCCAGAACTGGGGCCTGTTCTCCCTGCAGGGGACGGACAGAAATGGTGTGCGTCTGAGTCCTTGGCAGGAGCCAGGGCAGGCTGTCCCTGCCCAGGTGGTCACTCAGGCCCTGACTAGTGTTCTGCCGCCAAAGCCCAAGCAGGTGCAAGTGCACGTGGAGGTGGAGGTTCTGGAAGTTAGGGTAGGACATCAGGGCCTGGGGCTGGGGGTCCTGCAGGCACAGAGATCCAATGTGCTGAGGGTGCTGGCCAGTACCCGGCTTGCCCTGTTTCTTTGGGTGGGGACTTCTTAGGTCTCAATCTCCCCTCATTGGATCCCTGGGTCCTGCACCTGGAGCTTCCACCTCTGTAGGGACAGGTCTTGTTCGTGGAGGCTGGATGAGTTTGACGGCCAGAGCTAGAGCTTGGGGAAAAGAAGAGTTTGCCACAGGCCAGCCTTGCCATGTGCCAAAGTGGGCATGAAAGCTTCCTAGAGATGCACTAAGAAGGCCCAGCATTGGTGTCTTCTCTGCAGTCTCCAAGATGGGTGGTTTGAGTCCAGCCTTTGGTCCAGGCCCAGCCTCAGCTCTTGAGGACTCATCCCTGTGTGGCTCAGCACCGCCTCCCCACACTCACATGAAGCATCCCCAGCCGCCTCACCTCTGTGCTCTGCTGTGTTGGGTTCCAGGTCCTCCTGCTGCCTCCGAGGCAGGGCTTCTCAGCGCTCTGGTTTAGAGCTGGCTGTGCTGAGCTCAGTGGCAGCCTGAGACTGGGTACCCGGGTGTGTGCTGGGTGGTGTCTGAGCAGCAGGCCTTGCCCGCTTCCTCTTCATCGCCAGTTCTCCGAAACCCTCCGTGGTCACGCTCACCTGGAGCCTGCACTGGGCCTCCAGGGCAGGGGGTGGAGCTCTGAAACCTCCCTCTTGGAGGTTGATGGGGTGTACACCTCAGGGGCCACCTCGGGTGGGACGCTATGCAATGATAGTGACCACCAGCCAGCCCTGCTTCAATATTTCTGAGCTGAGCCTGGACAAGATGTCTAAAGTTTCTGCCCGTCTGCCTTTCTGCTCCCCAAAAGAACAGATATGGGTGTCTGCTCAGTACCCACCGGGTATGACGGAGACCCCCCGAGGTCAGCCTGGGCACACGGCTCAGCCCGGACACTCCCCATGCCACCCAGCATGCTCTCCCCTGGGGTGTGGACACAAGCGACCCACGGGCTCCTGACACATATGCGGCTGGGGTTGCATGAGGCAGACACACCCCAAGAAACCCCCATCCACACACAAGCAAAGGCCTCAGTCTTCCCCATATGGGAAGGGAGAGGTGGCCTGACCTGGCCTGGGTCTCCCCTGTTACGTTTCGGTTCCTTCGGGCAAAGGATCAGAGGCCTCTCTGGGGGCCCTGAGCCAGCATCGACCGCATTCACACACTCTGCCTGTGAGCTTGCCTGAGGCCCTGGCCTCTGGGCAGGGGCAAACAGCAGAACATCTTGAAAGCAAGCGATCTGGCTGGGGGCTCCTCTCCACTGGGGAGGCCTGGAAACCCTGGTTTCGGGTTGTGTTGGGTTGTGTTTCCAGGAAGTGATATCATTTCCTGCTTTCGTGGCCAAGGTCCATTCCACAAAGTTCCCCAAGGGAACCTCTGTGTTTCTGGTTGTTCCCCCATGCCCTCAGAACACGTGCAGGCAAATTGACACCCACACAGCACAACCCACAGCCTTGAGGAGACCAGGGTGCAGCCAGGGCCTGAGCTCTGAGGACACAGCTGCTTTCAGCCCAGGCTCCTTCTTTTCAGAAGTGATGTGGCCCTGGGCAAACCATGTGCCCAGCAGGGTTTCCACAGTCTCTCCATATGCAGAGTGAGGATCACTTTCCCATTTCCTGCCTAGGTCTGTCAACCTACGAACAGCTCCAGTGCCTGTTCAAACTTTGGGCCGCTCTCACACGGAGCTAGGACACTGAGACTTCCCAATGGACGGATTCCACACAGGGCTGACCTAGCACAGAATGGGGCAGAATCAGGCCTAGATGGGCTCTGGGACCTTCGAAGATGAAGTCCACTTCCTGCCTATTTCTTGACCCCAGCATTGGGAGAACCGGAAGGTAATATTCAGACATCGTCGCCTCTGATATCAACATTCCTTGTCCTACTCAAATGTCGAACTCTGCCTCGAGGGGTGGTGGAGCCTGCCCAAACAGTGGCTCCCCGCATACTTGTTTTTGAGTCTCATCATCTTGGGTCATTTTCCCCCTTTCAGGGGGAATTGGCACTGTTACTTTTCCCAAAATCAAGTGAGATTCATGCAAATACTGTGAAATCGATTCATTTACTCTCTCCATTGTTCAGTCTCTCACCCTCGTTCCCTCTCTTTCTTGACCTTTCCAAATTCAGTCTGTCTCTTCCTCTCTGTTTCTCCTCTGGATGCTTGCATGCCTGAGAAATGCATGTACACAGGTATATGGTTGACCTTCAGTTCAGTTCAGTTCAGTTCAGTCGCTTAGTCGTGTCCGACTCTTAGCAACCCCTGAACCACAGTACGCCAGGCCTCCCTGACCATCTCCAACTCACGGAGTTCACTCAAACTCATGTCCATCGAGTCGGTAATGCCATCCAGCCACCTCATTCTCTGTCATCCCTGTCTCCTCCTACCCCCAATCGCTCCCAGCATCAGAGTCTTTTCCAGTGAGTCAACTCGTCTCATGAGGTGGCCAAAGTGTTGGACTTTCAGTTTTAGCATAAGTCCTTCCAATGAACACTCAGGATTGATCTCCTCTAGAATGGACTGGTTGGATCTCCCTGCAGTCCAAGGGACTCTCAAGAGTCTTCTCCAGCACCACAGTTCAAAAGCATCAAATCTTCGGCGATCAGCTTTCTTCACACTCCAACTCTCACATCCATACATGACCACAGGAAAAACCATAGCCTTGACTAGACAGACTTTTGTTGGCAAAGTAATGTCTCTGCTTTTTAATATGCTATCTAGGCTGGTCATAACTTTCCTTCCAAGGAGTAAGTGTCTTTTAATTTCATGGCTGCAATCAGCATCCTCAGTGATTTTGGAGCCCCAAAAATTAAAGTCTAACACTGTTTCGACTGTTTCTCCATCTATTTCCCAAGAAGTGATGGGACCAGATGCCATGATCTTCGTTTTCTGAATGTTAAGCTTCAAGACAACCTTTTCACTCTCCTCTTTCACTTTCATCAATAGGCCTTTGAGTTCCTCTTCACGTACTGCCATAAGGGTGGTGTCATCTGCATATCTGAGGTTATTGATATTTCTCCCAGCAATCTTGATTCCAGCTTGTGCTTCTTCCAGCCCAGCGTTCCTCATGATGTACTCTGCATAGAAGTTAAATAAGCAGGGTGACAATATACAACATTGACTTACTCCTTTTCCTATTTTGAACCAGTCTGTTGTTCCATGTCCAGTTCTAACTGTTGCTTCCTGACCTGTATACAGGTTTCTCCAGAGGCAGGTCAGGTGGTCTGGGATTCCCGTCTCTTTCAGAATGTTCCACAGTTTATTGTGATCCACACAGTCAAAGGCCTTGGCATAGTCAATGAAGCAGAAATAGATGTTTTCCTGGAATTCTCTTGCTTTCTCCATAATCCAGCGGATGTTGGCAATTTTATCTCTGGTGCCTCTGCCTTTTCTAAAACCTGCTTGAACATCTGGAAGATCTTGATTCACATATTGCTGAAGCCTAGCTTGGAGAATTTTGAGCATGAGTTTACTAGTGTGTGAGATGAGTGCAATTGTGCGGTAGTTTGAGCATTCTTTGGCATTGCTTTTCTTTGTGATTGGAATGAAGACTGATCTTTTCCAGTCCTGTGGCCATTGCTGAGTTTTCCAAATTTGCTGGCATATTAAGTGCAGCACTTTCACAGCATCACCTTTTAGGATTTGAAATAGCTCAATTGGTATTCCATCACCTCCACTAGCTTTGTTTGTAGTGATGCTTTCTAAGGCCCACTTGACTTCACAATCCAAGATGTCTGGCCCCAGGTGAGTGATCACGCCATTGTGATTATCTTGGTCTTGAAGATTTTTTTTGTACAGTTCTTCTGTGTATTCTTGCCACCTCTTGTTAATATCTTCTGCTTCTGTTAGGTCCATAACATTTCTGTCGTTTATCGAGCCCATCTTTGCATGAAATGTTCCCTGGATATCTCAAATTTTCTTGAAAAGATCTCTTGTTTTTCCTATTCTGTTGTTTTCCTCTATTTCTTTGCATTGATCGCTGGGGAATTAATGACCTAGGGTGAGGCTTTATGGTTTCATTTCAAGTGAGGTAAAGGTTTCGGGTGGGAGTTCGTGTTAGGGGAAAGGATATGTCTGGGCTTTGTTCTGGGAGACTTAGTGGTGTGAGTTCTCAGTCTCTTTTATGAAGGAACCCCTTCTCCGATATTCTGCTTGCAAATATCCTTTTGTGTTCAGTTTGTTACCATTTTGATTTGTGAATGCTTAGGTTTTCTGTTGCAAAGCTGTTCAAGTGGACGGAAACTCGTGGGTGTTTTTTCGTTTCCTGTTTCCTTGACTTGAAGAGACTCTACTTTACTTTTCCACCCACATATGCTGAGAAGTCCCTGACATTAAAAGCCTATGCCCTGTGCTTTTTTCCAGGAGTTTCTTCACTTCAGGCTTTGCTTTGATGTGTTTAACTGAATCTGACGTGTTCTGAGACCAAAAGCCAACGTGGTTGTTCAGGTAGAACCATCTGCAATTCCCACGGTCTTTCGTTGCACACACTCTTTTTCCCATTCTTATCGCCTCCCCTCCTTTGGCGTCGAGGAATTGACCATAGAAGCTTGGGTTTATGTCTGGACCCTCAATTTCATTCCATGGATCTGGTTCTGCATGTTTGATTTCTTCCCAGTACCATGCTGTACTGATGATCCTAGTGTGATAATCTAATTGGCTATCAGCAGCCTGCTATATATATTTCAGGTTTTTGTGGCCGATTGCATTGACACTTTTGACACCGTAGTGTTTCCAAAGACATTTAGGAATTCTTTGGTTTTTATGTCCTGATAGCAGCAGTTGGTGTTTTGAGAGGAATAGCGTGGAACCTCTGGATTGACCCACGGTGGGGATAAGGGGGATGGGGAACTGACATCATCTTACCAGGAGGAATTCTTCTGCTCCATGAGCACAGCTTAATTTCCATTGGATTTGTGGGCTTCACTTTCTTTCATCCATAACTTTCAGTTCTCTGAGACGAGGGACTTCCTTCCTGGGTTAGATGGACACCTAGCTATTGTCTTTTGCGGTATGTCACTGTCGGTGTGGTTGTTCCTTGACGTCTCCTTCAAAGCATTTGCTGTGAGTGTTAGAAATGCCAAAGATTTCTCTTCCCCTTCCTCACTGTCCATCTCTCTGAGCCTCCAGGTAGAAGAGGCCTAGTTCAGGGACCCATGGGGCTCGGGGAGTGCAGCTAGACGGTGTTTCTAAGGCCCTCAGTGCTGGGCATCATTCAGTGTACTCTCCGTGTCCCTACCTTCGCTTGGTGTCCGTTCAGACCTCTCTTTCAGGCTCGTTTCTGTTCATGTCGTTTGTGTATTAGGAACCAAAGCCTGCCAAAGCTCTGTGTCTGTAAACTGTTGTCTCCCAGTTTGGGAGGTGTCGTTTGCGTTTTTCAGAAGGTCTTTCGCAGAGTCCAAATCTTAGTTAGACAACGTTCACTGTGTTCCTTGGTTACTCTTTGTGTAGTGCCTTACTGTGTTGTGTGTGGAGACTCAGAGCTCATGTCTAATGTCTGCTCCATTTCCTTCTGGATTTGTGAACCGTTTTGCATGGAACGTATGTCTAGGAATCATTTGAAGTGCATTTGTTGAGAGGTGTCAAGTTTCCATGGACATGCATGTCATCCCCTCTGGTTTCCAAATGTGTTGCTCATAAACACTTTTGTAGACCTTCTTGGAAAGATGTGGGTTTTTCAGGTTGCATTTCCGCAGATGAATGGATTCAGCAGCTCTAGCAGCAGGAACGCTGTGTCCAGTGAAAAGGGAGTAGAGTGCGGCCTCCCTTTCAGCACCGATCCCCAGGTCGGGTTGACAGGGTGCTGATCTTCCATCTTTGAGCCAGAGGCCACAAGCATCCTTGAGTGTCCTTGGCTGTGTGAGTAGTTGAAGGGAGTTTCGACTCCACAGGCGCCCAGCAGGCCTGCGGTTTCGGACCGCCAGAGGTGAGCATTTCAGAGGAGAGGAACAACCGTGCCAGAAGTGGAGTGGGATCCACCCTGAGGGTGGGCACTTATTGTCAAGAGATGCTCCTATGGGACTTTGATGGGTCTGTCACACTCTTCTGCCAGAGAGCGAGAGAAATGTCTATGGGCTCTGCTAGGCTCTCCACTCCCTCTCGTGGTCCTGAAGCTTGGTTGTCACCATCCTGAGCACCTAGCTCTGAGATGATGACCAGCACCACTTGCACTGTGTTTCCCTTTGCCCGCATGTCCATGCGAAGCGTCAGGCTGTCTCTGAGCTACACTAGCCCTGTGCATTGCCTCTCATTGGACCTGGAATTGTTTCTTCTGTTTCCTTCCCGATCACTGATTTTCTCCAGCATGTGGGGGCCACAAGAATGGTGGGCCTTTCTCTGGCCTTGTGTTCTGAGGAATATTTGTCCCTTTGTTGGTGTGGGTTTATCTTTCCATTTCTCCTGCCTGGTTTATTGCTGTGAGTTTGTTTGTGCCGGCGGAAGAACTCAGCCTTTCTCTTGTGCCTGAGGTGTCCCACTTGCAACAGCAATGCTACCTGGAGATTCTGAACACATTTGCCGAGAGGGCTTCGTTTGTCAGATGACATCTTGAAAAGATCTACCTGGTCCTATCAGATACCCAAAGGATCCTTCAAATGACATAGAAACCAGAATTCTCCAGTTTGGTCTTCCAATATGTGGGGAATCAGCACAATCCCCTGGAGAAAGGAAAAGCTTCCGACTCCAGGATTTTGACCTAGAGAATTCCATGGACTGTAGAATTCATGGGAATGCCAAGACTAACCATACTGAGAGACTATAACATTCACCTTTAGTCAGAGCAAAATCCAGTTTCCTCTCATTTTACTGATTTGCATTGACTGGGGACCCGAAAGGATGGGAAGAAATGCACAGAGAAGACGACTCAATGTTGTCAGGTGGAGGAGAGTTGGATGGGGACTGCTTGCCATGAATCGAGGCTTTTTTTTTTTTTTGAAGTGAGGGTAGATAGAATGAGGGCGTCCCAATGTAGATAGTGGTGATGCTTACACAGCATTGTGAAGGCCTCCATATTCCCAACTGGCTTCAATGAAGGACGCTTTATTGACACACACTTAGGAGCAAAATGTACAGAAAGCTATAAAGGAAAATAAAGAGGAGGAGAAAAATGCCTAGGACCCTGATGAAAATCAGCTCAGGTTAAGGAAATTCAGTCTCCCCTGGGTGGGGAGGGAGTGGACAGCATCCATGGAGAACATACAGGGATGGAGGCTGAAGCGCCAACCGCGCCCCTGGATGATTTGGTTGCCGAAGGGCTCTGGTCTCAGTCCAGAGCAGGGGCCTGTTCTCCCTGTGGGGTGGGACAGTCATGGTGGGCGTCTGGGTCCTTTGCAGGAGCCAGGGCAGGCTGCCTCTGCACATGTGGTCACTCAGGCCTTGACTGGGGTTCTGCTGCCAAAGCCTGAGTAGGAGCAAGTGCACGTGGAGGTGGAGTTTCTGGAAGGCCGTGTGGGACATCGGGGCCTGGGGCTTGGGGTCATCCTGGCACAGAAATCCGATGTGCTGAGGGTGCTGGCCAGTATCCAGCTGGCCCCGTGTCATTGGGAGGGGACGTCTCAGTTCTCTGTCTCCCTTCACTGTATCCCTGAGTCCTGCACTTGGACCTCTCTCCTCCTCCTTAGTGACAGGTCTTGGACTTGGAGGCTGGCTGAGTTTGACGGCCAGAGCTAGAGCTGGGGGAGAAGAAGAGTTTGCCACAGGCCAGCCTTGCCATGTGCCTAAGTGGGCCAGAAAGCTTCCTAGAGATTCGCTAAGAAGGCCCACCATCGGAGTCTTCTCTGCAGTCTCCAAGATGGGTGGTGTGAGGCCAGCCTTTGGTCCAGGCCCAGCCCCAGCTCTGGGAGACTCCTCTCTCTGTGGCTCAGCACCGCCTCCCCACACTCACATGGAGCAGCCCCAGCCGCCTCACCTCTGTGCTCTGCCCTGCTGGGCTCCAGGTCCTCCAGCTGCCTCCGAGGCAGGGCTTCTCAGAGTTCTGGGTCAGAGCCAGCTGTGCTGAGTTCGTGGCAGCCAGAGACTGGGCCCCGGGTTGTGTGCTGGGTGGTGTCTGAGCAGCAGGCCTTGCCCTCTTCCTCTTCAACGCCATTTGGGCTGAGCCCTCCGAGGCCACTCTCACCTGGAGCCTGTACTTAGCCTCCAGGGCAGGGTGCTGGTGTGCTGAGCCCTCCCTTTGGGAGGTGGATAGAGTGTGCCCTCAGGGGCACCTCAGTTGGGACGATCTGCAATGATAGTGACCATCAGCCAGCCCTGCTTCGATATTTCTGAGCTGTGCCTGGCCAGGATGACTGCTGCTTCTGCCTGCCTGCCTTTCTGCTCCAAGAAAGACCAGAGACACAAGTGTCTGCTCAGATACCCACCCGGAAGGACGGAGAACCTCATGAGGGTGTGCGGCCAGCATGGGCAGCTGGCACTGCCCGGACTCTCCTCATGCCGCCCAGCCTGCTCTCCCCTGGGGTGTGGCCATAAGCAGCCCATGGACTCCTGACCCTCATGTGGCTGGGCTTGGTTGAGTTCGACACACCCGGAGAAACCCCCATACACACACAGCGAAAGGCCTCAGTCTTCCCCGCGTGGGATGGGAGATGTGGCTGTATCCGGTCTGGGGCTCCCCTGGTACCTTTCTGTTCCTTTGGGCAAAGGGCCAGAGGCCTTTCGAGGAGGTGGGTGCCTGAGCCAGTGTCGACCGCATTCCCACACACTCTGCCTGTGAGCTCTCCTGAGGCCCCGGCCTCTTAGCAGGGGCAAGCAGCAGAACATCTTGACAGCAAGTGATCTGGCTTGGGGCTTCTTTCCGCTGGGGAGGCCTGGATACATGGGTTGTGGGTTCTGTTGGGTTCTGTTGCCAGGAAGTGACATCATTTCCTGGGTTTGTTGCTGAGGGCCCTTCCACAAGCTCCCAAAGGGAACCTCTGGTTTCTGGATGTTCCCCAATGCCCTTAGTCCACGTGCAGGCAAAGTGACACCTACACACCCCATCCAACAGCCTTGGGGAGAACTTGGTGCAGCCAGAGCCTGAGCTCTGAGGACAGAGCTGCTTTCAACCCAGGCTCCTTCTTCTCAGGAGTGATGTGGCCCTGGGCAAGACATGTGCCCCGCAGGGTTTCCCCAGTCTCTCCGTGTGCAAAGTGGGGGTCCCTCTCCCATCTCCTGCCTAGGTCTGTCAGCTTACGAAGAGTTCCAGTGCCTGTTCAAACTTTGGGCCTCTATCAAAAGGAGCTTGGACACAGACTTCCCAAAGGAAGGATTACACACAGGGCTGACCTAGCACAGAATGGGGCAGAATCAGGCCTGGATGGGCTCTGGGACCTGGGCGAAGGCAGTCCCCTTCCTGCCTATTTCTTGAAACCCGCATTGGGAGGATCGTACGGTCATATTCAGACATCGCCCCTTCTGATATCAAACTTCCTCGTCCTACTCAAGTGACCCACTCAGCCTCGAGGGGTGGGGGAGGCTGTTCCAACAGTGGCTCCGCACATCCTTGTCTTTGAGTCTAATCATCGAGGGGTAACCAGTTCAGTTCAGTTCAGTTCAGTCGCTCAGTCGTGTCGGACTCTCCGCGACCCCATGAATCACAGCACACTTGGCCTCCCTGTCCATCACCAACTCCCGTAGTACACTCAAACTCATGTCCACAGAGTCGGTGATGCCATCCAGCCATCTCATTCTTTGTCGTCCCCTTCTCCTCCCTCCCCCAAACTTTCCCAGCATCAGAGTCTTTTTCAGTGAATCAACTCGTCGCATGAGGTGGCCAAAGTATTGCAGTTTCAGCTTTAGCATCAGTCCCTCCAATGAACAGCCAGGATTGATCTCCTTTAGAATGGACTGGTTGGATCTCCTTGCAGTATAAGGGACTCTCAAGAGTCTTCTCCAACACCACAGTTCAAAAGCATTGATTCTTCGGCGATCAGTTTTCTTCACAGTCCAACTCTCTCATCCATACATGACCACGGGAAAACCATTGCCTTGACTAGACGGACCTTGGTTGGCAAAGTAATGTCTCTGCTCTTTAATATATTATCAATGTTGGTCATAACTTTCCTTCCAAGGAGCAAGCGTCTTTTAATTTCATGGCTGCAATCAGCATCTGCAGTGATTTTGGAGCCCAAAAAAATAAAGTCTGACACTGTTTCCACTGTTTTTCCATTTATTTCCCATGAAGTGATGGGACCAGATGCCATGATCTTTGTTTTCTGAATGTTGAGCTTCAAGCCAACCTTTTCACTCTCCTCTTTCACTTTCATCAAGAGGCTTTTGAGTTCCTCTTCACTTTCTGCCATAAGGGTAGTGTCATCTGCATATCTGAGATTATTGATATTTCTCCCAGCAATCTTGATTCCAGCCTGTGCTTCTTAAAGCCCAGCGTTCCTCATGATGTACTCTGCATAGAAGTAAAATAAGCAAGGTGACAATATACAACCTTGACGTACACCTTTTCCTATTTGGAACCAGTCTGTTGTTCAATGTCCAGTTCTAACTGTTGCTTCCTGAACTGCATACAGGTTTCTCAAGAGGCAGGTCAGGTGGTCTGGTATTCCCATCTCTTTCAGAATGTTCCACAGGTTCTTGTGATCCACACAGTCAAAGGCTTTGTCATAGTCAATGAAGAAGAAATAGATGTTTTTCTGGAACTCTCTTGCTTTCTCCATGATCCAGCGGATGTTGGCAATTTGATCTCTGGTGCCTCTGCCTTTTCTAAAACCTGCTTGAACATCTGGAAGTTCACGGTTTACATACTGCTGAAGCCTGGCTTGGAGAATTGTTTCCATTCTCAAGAGAGATTCATGCAAATTCTGTGAAATTGACTCATTTCCTCTCTCCATTGTTCAGTCTCTGTCCCTCGTTCCGTCTCTTTTATGACCTGTCCAAATTCAGTCTGTCTCTTCAACTCTGTATCTCTCCTGTGGATGCTCACAAACTGTGAATGCATGTACACATGTATAATAGTGACCTAGGGTGAGGCTATAGTTTTTCCTATCGAGTGAGGTAATGATTTGGGACTGGAGTTTGTGTGAGGGGAAGGGATTCGTCTGTGGTCAATTCTGGGAGACTTAGTGGTGGGATTTCTCACTCTCTTTTACGAAGGAACCCCTTCGCCGATATTCTGCTTGCAAATATTCTTTTGTGTTCAGTTTGTTACCATTTTGATTTGTGAATGCTTAGCTTTTCTGTTGCATAGCTGTTCAAATGGATGCAAGCCCATTGGTGTCCTTTGGTTTCCTGTTTACTTGACTTGAAGACACCCAATTTTGCTTCACCCCCCACACATGTTGAGAAGTCCCTGACATTAAGGAGCCAATGTCCCTTGTTTATTTCCAGGACTTTCATCTCTTCAGTTTTGCGTTGATGTGTTTCACTGAATCTGAGGTGTTATGAGACCAAAAGCCAATGTGATTTTTCAGATGGAACCATCTCCAATTCCCATTGTCTTTCGTTGCAGAGGCTCTTGTTCCCATTCGTATTGTGTACTCTCCTTTGGCATCGAGGAATTGACCATAGAAGCTTGGGTTTATTTCTGGACCCTCAATTCCATTCCATGGATCTGGTTCTGCGTGTTTCATTTCTTCCCAGTACCATGCTGTCCTGATGAACCTAGTGTGATAGTCTAACTGGCTATCAGGCAGCCTGTGATGTCCATTTCACGACTTTGCGGCAGATTTCATTGACTCCTTTGACTCTTAATATTTCCATAGACATTTTGGAATTCTTTGGTTATATTACCCTGAGAACAGCTGTTGGTATTTTGAGAGGAATAGCGTGGAAACTATGGATTGCCCCACGGTGGGGGTCGGGGGGAGGGGGAACCGACATCATCTTACCAGGATGAATTCTTTTGATCCGTGAGCACAGCTTATTTTCCACTGGATTGGTGGGCTTCACCTTCTTTCATCCATCTCTTGCAGTTCTCTGAGAACAGGGGCTTCCCTCCTGAGTTAGATGGACTCCTAGCTATTGCCTTTCAGGGAATGTCACCGTCTGTGGGGTTGATACTTGCCTTCTCCTTCTAAGTGTTTGCTGTGAGTGATAGAAATGCCAAGGATTTCTCTTCCCCTTCCTCACTGTCCATCTCGCTGAGCCTCCAGGTAGAACAGGCCTAGTCCAGGGTAACATGCATCTCGGGAAGTGCAGCTAGATCGTATTTCTCAGGCCCTCAGTACTGGGCATCATTCGGTGTACTCTCCGTGTCCCTTCCTTCGCCTGGTGTCCTTTCAGACCCCTCCTTCAGGCTCGTTTGTGATCATGTGTTTTGTGTATTAAGAGCCAAATCCTACCTAAGCTCTGTGTATGCAAACAGTTGTCTCCCAACGTGGGATGTCTCGTTTGCATTTTTCAGAAGGTCTTTCCCAGAGTCCAAATCTTGGATTTGACAAAGTTCACTGTTCCCTGGTTACTCTTTGTGTAGTGCCATTCTGTATTGTGTGTGAAGACTCAGAGCTCATGTCTAATGTCTGCTCCTTTTCCTTCTGGATTTGTGATCCGTTTTGCATGGAATGTATGTCTAGGAATCATGTGTAGTGCATTTGTTGAGACGTGTCAAGTTTCCATGGACATGCATGTCATCAACTCTGGTTTGCAAACTTGTTGTTCCTAAAACCATTTGGAGAACTTCTCGGAAAGATGCGGGGTTTTTTTAGCCTGCATTTCCACAGTTGAATGGATGCAGCAGCTCTAGCAGCAGGGATAGTCTAATTGCTTAACATCTCAAGAGAAATCCCACATTCCCTCTTCAAACTCGAAAGAATACTCAGCACCCTATATGCAACTCAAAGAGTTCCCCGAGATAACCGACCAACCTCGAGAGGAGCAGCGAGGTTCCTGCCACAACTCAAGAAGAGACCAGTTTTCCACTCGTCATGTCGAGGTGAGGATCGATTCCCCTTCTTTGTCTGGAAATTAATCCCGATGTTCCTGTTGAATGTGAAGAGGAGGCCTCTGTCCCCTTGAAACTCGAGAGGACCCTGGGGAGTCGTGTTGCAATTCAAAAAGACACGGATTATCCCATCCGCTCGAATCAGGACTGATTCCACTGTGCTGATTCAAAGAGAACTCCCGGGATCAAATAACACCAATAAGGGAGGCCTGACTTCGCTGGTGCATCATGGAGGAAAAGCCCCAGGACAGAAATTGAACCCACAGGAGGCCTCCCACACCTTGGACAACTCGAAAAGATAGCGGAGTTACAAGCCTCAACAAGAGACGTGGCATGACTCCCCTGTTGAAACTTCATAGGAAGTCTGAGACCCATGTCAGAACTGGAGAGACACCCTGAGGTTAGCGCCTCAACTCCAGATCAGACCCTATTCCCCTGCACTGACTCAAAAGACATCCCAAAGGCTTCTCAGAGCTCAAAAGGATTCCGGACTTCTCAGAGACAACTTGAGATGCTCCGTGAGGCCTCTTTTGCAACTCGAGGGATCCGACAGTTTCTTCCCCCCAACCTAGAAACACTCTGGCATTACCCGTTTCAATGTGAATTGAAGCCCGATTCCTCTGCATTGACACGAGAACAATCACAACCTTCCCCTTGCAAATTGACTTCCTTGAGGCAATACGAGTGTCTCCCTGAGTTCCTGGCGTAACTCGAAAGGAAATCCAAACTTCCCTTCTCAACTCTCCAAAAACCACGAGAAGCCCCTGGCAACATCACATGAGACCCTTTTTTTCCTGCAGCGCCTGGAGAGCAATCCCGAGTTGACTATCAAGATAACATAGGAGGCTTGAATCCCTATTTACAATTCAAGTGGCTCACAGAATACCCATCTTCAGCCGATTGAATCCCTGAGTTTCCATCCACTGTTCAAGAAGAGCTCTGTATTCCCCACCTCCTCACGATATGATCGTTAAAACCGTGTTTCAAATTTAGAGGAATCCTTTCTTCCTCTCCCACCACAAGATAAGGCCTCTGTCTCCTATTGGATCTCGAGGGCACTCCCGAGGGTCCTGATGCAAGGATAAAGGACTCTGTGTTCCACCTCCAATCAAAGTAGGTCCTGATGATCTAGCAAAGCTCCAATGGAAAACCGAAGATCCCCTCACAATGTGATGGGAATCCTGACACCCATGCTGAGCCTATAAAAAAAGCCCTAATGAACAGCCTGATCACGACAAGAGTACTGGTTCCCATTTTACAACTCGAAAGGAAAGCAGAATTCCATGCCTCAAATCGAGACGAAACCTGACTCCCCAGCAGAACCTTCATAACAACCCCAAGATCCCTGTCGCCACTGGAGAGGAAAACACAGTTGACCGACTCAACGCAAGATGGGGCCCTATTGCTCTACTGTGCCTCGAGGGAAATCCCGAGGTTCCTCTTTCAACACGAGAGGAATCCTGACTTCCCTGGGGCAACACGAGCGAGTTCATAAGGTCCCCGTCACAATTTGAGAAGAATACCAAACTTCCCGCCGCAACTCGAGAAAAACAACCTGATTCTCCACGCAATGCGTAATGAGGAACATTTCCACTGCAGAGTCTCAAGAGAAATCCCAAATTCCCGCTTGAAATTTGAATGGGTACTTGACACCCTTTATACAACTCAAAACTTCCCCGACATAGTCGTCCCCACTGAAGAGGAGCACACAGTTTATGTGCACAACACTAGATGCGGCTCTATTCCTCTGCCACACCTCGATAGATATTCCGAGGTTCCCCTTCCAACACAAAATGAGACCTGACTTCCCTGGAACGACACGAGCGAGTTCCTGAATTCCCCGTCGCAGCTCAAGAGGAACCCAAAGCTTCCCGCCACAACTCGAGAAAAATCACAAGATTCTGCCCTCAAGGCGAGATGTTCAACTTTTCCGTTGCTGACTCTCAGGAGAAATCCCACATTCCCACTTAAAACTTGACAGGTTACTTAACAACCTTTAGGCGACCCAAAAGTGACACTGACATAACCATTCCAGAAAACTAGAGATATCAAGGGAACATTTCATGCAAAGATGGGCTCGATAAAGGACATAAATGGTATGGACCTAACAGAAGCAGAAGATATTGAGAAGAGGTGGAAAGAATACACAGAGGAACTGTACAAAAATGATCTTCAGGACAAAGATAAACACGATGGCGTGATCACTCACCTGGAATCAGACATCTTGAAATGTGAAGTCAAGTGGGCCTTAGAGAGCATCACTATGAACAAAGCTAGTGGAGGTGATGGAATTCCAATTGAGCTATTTCAAATCCTGAAAGATGATGCTGTGAAAGTGCTTCACACAATAGGCCAGCAAATTTGGAAAACTCAGCAGTGGCCACAGGACTGGAAAAGGTCAGTCTTCATTCCAATTCCAAAGAAAGGCAATGCCAAAGAATGCCCAAACTATCGCACAATCGCACTCATCTCACACGCTACTAAAGTCATGCTCAAAATTCTCCAAGCAAGGCTTCAGTAATATGTGAACCGTGAACTCCCAGATGCTCAAGCAGGTTTTAGAAAAGGCAGAGGCACCAGAGATCAAATTTCCAACATCCGCTGGATCATGGAGAAAGCAAGAGAGTTCCAGAAAACCATCCATTTCTGCTTCATTGACTATGCCAAAGCCTTTGACTGTGTGGATCACAATAAACTGTGGAACATTCTGAAAGAGATGGGAATACCAGACCACCTGACCTGCCTCTTGAGGAACCTTTATGCAGGTCAGGAAGCAACAGTTAGAACTGGACATAGAACAACAGACTGGTTCCAAATAGGAAAAGGAGTACGTCAAGGTTGTATATGGTCACCCTGCTTATTTAATTTATATGCAGAGGACCTCATGAGGAACGCTGGACTGGAAGAAGCACAAGCTGGAATCAAGATTGCTGGAAGAAATATCAATAACCTCAGATATGCAGATGACGCCACCCTTATGGCAGAATTTAAAGAGGAATTCAAAGGCCTCTTGATGGAAGTGAAAGAGGAGAGTGAAAATTTTTCTTGAAGCTCAAGATTCAGAGAACGAATATCATGGCATCTGGTCCCATCACTTCATGGGAAATAGATGAGGAATCCTTGCAAATCGTCAGACTTTCATTTTTGGGGGGCTCCAAAAAAAACTGCAGATGCTGATTGCATCCAGGAAATTAAAAGACGCTTACTCCTTGGAAGGAAATTTATAACCAACCTAGATAGCATATTAAAAAGCAGAGACATTACTTTGGCAACCAAGTTCCGTCTAGTCAAGGTTATGATTTTTCCCGTGGTCATGTATGGATGTGAGAGTTGGACTATGAAGAAAGCTGATCGCCGAAGAATTGATGCTTTTGAACTGTGGTGCTCGAGAGGACTCTTGAGAGTCCCTTGGACTGCAGGGAGATCCATCAGTCTATTCTAAAGGAAATCAATCCTGGGTGTTCATTGGAAGGACTGATGCTAAAGCCGAAACTCCAATACTTGTCCACCTCATGTGACGAGTTGACTCACTGGAAAAGAGTCTGATGCTGGGAGGGATTGGGGGTGGGAGGAGACGTAGACGACGGAGAATGAGATGGCTGGATGGCATCACCGACTGGATGGACATGAGATTGAATGAACTGTGGGAAAGGGTGATGGACAGAGAGGACTGCCGTGCTGTGAATCATGGGGACGCAAAGAGTGGGAGAGGACTGAGCGACTCAACTGAACTGAACCGAGAGGAACACCGAATTTCCTGCCACAACTGACAAAGTGTCCCGTTTTCCAGTCCTCTTTTCCAGATGAAAGTCGATTCCCCCTCTTTGTCTGGAATGGAATCCGGACGTTCCCGTCGCACAGTACGAGAAGACCGGTAACACCTTGAAACTCGGGAGAATTCAGGGTTTCAAAACACAATTGGAAAAGGTACCAATGTCCCCACCCACTCGAGATATTGTCTGATTCCACTGCACAGATTCAAATATATCCTCGAATATCAACTCACAAGACGAGTGGAGACCTGTCTCCTGAGGATTTTCAACAAAATCTCCAGGTAAAATTTAACTCAATTGTGGCCTAACACTCCTTTTACAACTCGAGAAGAAAGTGGAGTACCATGTCTGAACACGAGACGAGGCCTGACTCCCCAAGACAATTTTGAGAGCAACCCTTTCGCTACTGGAGAGGAATTCTGAGTTAAACGGACTCACATCTAGATGCAGACCTACTTCTCTGCAGTGACTCCAAAGGAATCACGAGGTTCCCCTTCAACACGAAAGGAGACCTGACTTCCCTGAAGCAACACCATCAAGTTCCAGAGGTCCCCATCGCAAATCGAGAGGGAGCCCAAGCTTCTTGACACAACTAGAGAACAACCATAAAAATCTGCCCTCAAGGAGAGATGAGGAATAATTCCACTGAAGAGTCTAAAGAGAAATCCCACATTCCCGCTTGAAATTCGAACGGGTAGTTGATACCCTTTATGCGACCCAAAAACCTCCCGGACATAGCCGTCCACATTGAACCGGAGCACACAATTTACGTACACAACACTAGATGCGGCCCTTTTCCTCCCACGAGCCTCGAGAGGAATACTGAGGTTCCCCTTCCAACAGCAAAAGAGCACTAATTTCCCTGGGACAACGCGAACGAGTTCCTGAGTTCCCCGTCGCAACTCGCAGGGAACCCCTATCTATCCGCCTCAACTCAAGAAAAGCGACAACGTTCCCCCATCAATGTGAGATGAGGAAATTTTCTGCTGCAGAATATCAAGAGAACTCCCAAATTCCCGCTTGAAATTCGAAAGGGTACTTGACACAATTTATGGAACTCAAAAAGTTCCCTAACATAGCCGTCCCCACTGGAGAGGAGTACACAATTAATGGACTCAACACGAGATGAGTGCCTATTCCCATTTAACGGCTCAAGAGTAACCCCGGAATTCCCCTTCCAACCCAAAAGGGGACAAGACTTCCCTGAAGCAACACGAGCGAGTTCCTGAGGTCCACGGCGCAACTCGAGAGGGAAGCCAAGCTTCCCGCCACAACTGGAGAAAAACCAAGATTCTGCCCTCAAGGCAAGATGAGGAATATTTCCGTAGCAGATTCACCAGAGAAATCCACATTCCCACTTGAAAATCGACAGGTTACTGAACATCCTTTATGCGACTCAAAAATTAAACCGACATACACAGCCCCAGTCGAGAGGAACACCGAGTTTTGTGCCACATTGACAAATTGTCCCGTTTTCCAGTCATCTTTTCCAGATGAGAGTAGATTCCTCTGCTTTCGCTGGAATGGAATCCGGACCTTCAGGTCGCACTGCACGAGGAGGTGGGTACCGCCTTGAAACTCAGGAGGATCCCCAGGATTTCAACACACAAATGGAAAAGGTACGGATGTCAAAACCCACTTGAGATGTTGTCTGATTCTACTGCACAGATTCAAATGTATCCTCGAGTATCAACTCATAAGACGAGTGGAGACCTGACTCCCTGAGCATACTCGATACAATATCCAGGTACAAATTCAACTCTAATGTGGCCTAACACCCATTTTACAAATCGAGAAGAAAGTGCAGTTCGATGTTTGAACAATAGACGAGGCCTGATTCCCCAGGTGAATTTTGAGAGCAACCCCGAGATACTTGTTGCCACTGGCGAAGAACACACAGTTGAACGAATCAACACTAAATGCCGCCCTATTCCTCTGCTGCGCCTCCAGAGGAATCCGGTGGTTCACCTTCCAACACGATAGGAAACCTGACTTCCCTGGGGCAACACGAGGGATTTCCTGAGGTCCCCGTCACAACTCGAGAAGAACCCAATGCTTCCCGCCGCACTCGTGAAACACCAAAAAATTATGCCCTCAATGAGAGATGAGGAAATTTTCTGCTGCAGAATCTCAAGAGAAATCCCACATTACCGCATGAAATTCGAACGGGTACTTGAAACCCTTTATGCGACTCAAAAAATTCCCCAACATAGCCATCCACATTGATGTGGAGCACACAATTTTCCTGCACAACAGTAGATAACGACCCTATTCTTCTCCCGCGCCTCTAGATGAAGCCTGAGGTTCCCCTTCCAACAGCAAAGAGACCCAACTTCCCTGGGACAACGCGAGTGAGTTCCTGACGTTCCCATAGCAACTCGAGAGGAACCCAATGCTTTCCGCCTCAACTCGTGAAAAACGACAAAGTTGCCCCATCTATGCGAGATGAGGAAATTTTCTGCTGCAGAATCTCAAGAGAAATCCCACATTTTAAGTTGAAACTCGAAGAGGTATTTGACACCCTTTATGCGACTCAAAAATCTCCCTTACATAGCCGTCCCCACTGGAGAGGAGCACACAATTTACGGACTCAACTCAAGATGAGGCCTTAAGCCCATTTAACGTCTCGAGAGTAATCCCAAAGTTCCCCTTCCAACACAAAAGGGGACCAGACTTCCCTGAAGAAACACAAGAGAGTTCCTGAGGTCCCCAGCCCAACTTGAGAGGGACCCCAATCTTCCTGCCGCATCTCAAGAAAAACCACAAGATTCTGCCCTCAAGGCGAGATGAGGAACATTTCCGTTGCAGCTTCGCAAGAGAAATACCACATTCCCACTTGAAACTCGACAGGTTACTGAACATCCTTTATGCGACTCAAAAATTAAACCGACATACACAGCCCCAATCCAGCGGAATACCGAGTTTCCTGCCACAGTGACAAATTACCCCGTTTTCCAGTCCTCTTTTCCAGATGAGAGAGTCGATTCCTCTGCTTTCTCTGGAATGGAATCTGGATGTTCTGGTCGCACAGTACGAGGAGGCGGGTACCAATTTGAAACTCGGGAGGATCCCCAGGTTTTCAGCACACAAATGGAAAAGGTACGGATGTCACCACCCACTGGAAATATTGTCTGATTCTACTGCACAGTTTCAAATGTAGCCTTGAGTATCAACTCAGAAGACGAGTGGAGACCTGACTCCCTGAACATACTCGATACAATCTTCAGTTACTAAATCAACTCTCATGGGGCCTAACACCCGTTTTACAACTCGAGAAGAAAGCGCTGTTCCATATCTGAACAAGAGAGGGATGAATCCCCTGGAAAATTTTGAGAGCAACCGCGTTTAGGAGTTCGACAGTGACCACGAGAGAGAATGGTTAAGGAAGCAGAGATGTGCCTGCAAACAAGACTCTCTGCTTGAGCAGAGCATGCTTGCAAACAGGATGTTCTTCCAGGAAGCCTGCATGCAATATCCAAGGTTAATGTTCCGCTTGCATACGAGGGAACATGCCCTCCTTAAAAAAAAGGAAGAGGCTGGAGTTCTGGGCAGGCTTTGCAGTAAACATGATGTGGTCACTTCCTCCCTTTGTTCCTCCTGTCCTTGAAATGTGCTTAGTTTTTTGTCCTTATTTGGTAGAAGAATTCATTGCTTAGATTTTGGTATGTGCCCAGCTACCGGGGGATAAAATTAAACCGCAAGGGGGCTTGCGCAGAATTTTACCTCTGGCCGGAGTTTTGTCTTTGCCTGTCTTTTGTGTGTCTTGTCTTTGTGTCATTTAGCCCACAACATCTGGCGCCCAACGTGGGGCCCAAGCGAAACCGAAAGGGTGAGTACCCCCTCGGGCATTGTAGGTCCAAGGCAGGGGAACTTTCGGGAAAATTATGGGGAATTCCCCATCAGCAAAGGCACAATACATGGAGCTAGTCAAAGGACTTCTCCACTCCATCGGGGTAAATGTATCTAGTCGTCGTTTATCGGAGTTATTTCCCCTTGTGGAGCAGCATTGTTATTGGTTTAAGTGCCAACCTAAAGTACAATTAAACTTAAAGGAATGGAAATTAATACAGAAAGAATTACGGCAACAGCATCAGAAGGGTAACATAATTCTTTTGAAATTGTGGACTCTATGTAGTGCTATCACTCAAGCACTTGCATTGTTTTCCACTGATAGTGAAACTAAATCTACAAAATCTGAGGTAATTTATGAGGAAGTCTTATTGAGAAACAAAAAAACAAAAAATCAAATGGTGCCGCTTTAAATGACGCTTCCGTGGCCACTGCTTTGCATTCCAGGAATGGGGAATCAGACACCAAATCTGATAATGCTAGTGATTTCTCCTCGTCATCCGATGGGAACGACGATGTTGATAAAGTGACCCGAAATTTTCAACAATGGTGGAAAACACAGAATGAAGGAACAAAGAGGGTTCCTACTCCTACAGCCCCTCCCTATGCTTCTCTTTTTCCGGTATCGCATAGTTCTCCAGATGTAGGCCAAGAGGGGCCCTCTTTCTCATTTCCCGAGTCCATGTTTTATGATGATGATATCCCTGTGCCCTCTGGTGGTTTTACAAATCCTCCACAGTTATTTCCAATTCAATGGCAAGCAGCTCCCAACAATATGATTAATGTTCAATATTCGCCTTTTAAATATAATTTTTTCAAGGATCTTAAAGCTGCTGTTGCTCAATATGGTCCCCAATCCCCTTTTGTATTAGCTATGTTAGATTCTGTAGAGAAGACAAAATTGATTCTTCCCTTCGATTTGGAGTCCATAGCCCAGGCTCTGCTTAAAGGATCCCAGTGGTTGCAATTAAAGAGTTGGTGAGAAGAAAAAGCCCAAACACAGGCTCAAATTAATGAGGGACAGAACACTCCTGGTCCTTTAGAAGATAAATTGATGGGAGAATGACAATTTCGAGCCTTAAGAGATCAGACTCAATATTCTGACCAGGATTTACAACAGGTGCGCCAAATATTTCTTAGGGCTTGGTGCCATATTGTACCTACTGGCCATGCTCAGACTTCCTTCACAAAAACTTTACAAGGACCCAATTAACCTTATACTGATTTTCTTGCTAGATTGTGGGTGGCTGTTGAGGGGCTGTTGGAGGTGATGAAATTTCAGAGATACTTTTACAAACACTTGCTTTCGAAAATGCAAACCCGGAATGTAAACGTGTTTTAGGTCCTTTAAGGGGACAGGGGGCTTCTATAGCTAAATATATTAGAGCTTGATCGGGAGTGGGAGGAACTGAACATATTGCTAATGTTTTTGCTACTGCCTTGGCTCAAGCTATGAAGCCCTCTAAGGGCAAAAATTGTTACCATTGTGGGAAACCTGGAAATATGAAAAAGGATAGCAAAAAAATAAAGGTAAAACAAGGATATACAAAACAAAATAAGCCGCATGGGCTTTGCCGCCAATGTGGTAAAGGGCTTCATTGAACCAATGAATGCCTCTCTAAAACTAATAAATATGGCAATCCTATTGGTAACCCACATTCGGAAACTACTTAGCGTGCCTCAGTCCCTGGGTCCCAGGATCAATGCCGGGGATGCAATTAACCGTACCTCCTGCTCCTCAAGTTACTCCTTTGTTTCCCAACAACCCTTAGAGATGACCACTACAACAGGAAAAACCAAACCTCTAATGGTGTCAGATTTACGCTCTGCAACTTCAAGAAGAGCTGCGGTTGATTTGCCTCTCGCTGAAAATATTCTTTTGTTTCCGGGCTGTGGCATTTATAAATTAAGAACAAACGTATTTGGCCCATTGTCTAAAGGCACTTTTGGCTTAATATTGGGCCGCAATAGTGCCGCTCTAAGAGGCCTAACCATAATTCCTTGAGGAATAGATTCTGATTTTGTTGGAGAAATTTTAATTTTGGTCTCTACTTCTGTTACAATTTCACTATTGGCTGGAGAACATATAGCACAAGTACTTCTTTTATCTTATCTACCATTTTCTGCTCTTCCTTATGAAAGGTCAGGAGGTTTTAGAAGTACTGGGCAACATATATTTTGGGAGATGCTCATCAAGGATTCTCGTCCTGTCCTTTCCTTGACCATACAAGGAAAGAACTTTGAAGGGCTAATAGACACCGGGGCAGATGTTTCAGTCATATCCTCCCAACAACCGCCCCAAGACTGCAGCAAAGAAAAGAGTCCTCTAATGTTGACCGGAATAGGCTCCATTGCAGATGTTTGAAAAAGTACTCGTCCTTTACAATGCCAGTTCCATAATGGAAAAACAGTTTTTGTCACTTTTTATATTGTTAGTATACCTATTAATATATGGGGAAGAGATATTCTCTCTCCCATGGGAGCCTCTGTAAGCATTCCGTCGGGAAACTAATTGCCACTGCTCAAACTCCTCGAGCACTCTCATTAAAATGGATAATTAATACTCCTAAATGCGTTGAGCAGTGGCCATTACCAAAAATGATGCTCGAGGCCTTAGAGTAATTAATAACAAACAACATTCACTTGGTCATACAGAGCCTTCTACTTCCCCTTGGAATTCTCCTGTATTTGTTATAAAAAAAGAAATCTGAAAAATGGAAAATGTTGACTGATTAAAGAGAAGTTAATAAATGTATTGAATCCATGAGAGCCTTACATTTGGGCCTTCCTTCTCCTGCTCTTTTTCCACAAAATTGGTCTTTAATGGTATTAGACCTTAAAGATTGTTTTTTTTTTCTTTTACTATTCTCTTACAATTACAAGATAGAGATAAATTTGCTTTCACGGTTCCTGTTCTTAATCACGCTCAGCCCGTTAAGCACTACCATTGGACAGTCTTGCCACAGGGAATGATATATAGTCCTACCTTATATCAAGAGTTTGTAGCTCGTTCCTTACAATCTATCCGTCAAGAATATCCTAATTATATTCTCTATCATCATATGGATGATCACTTATTGGCAGTTCCCGGTATCGCTGAACGTGATAAATTCTTCTGAAAAGTACAGGAGGCTTTGAAATAATATAACTTGCTGATAGCGCCAGAGAAAATTCAAAAGGATTTTTCCCGTTTCTTATTTAAGGACCATATTAGAACAACACCAAATTTGGCCTCAAAATTTGCAAATTAAAAGATACCATTTAAAAACTTTAAATGACTTCCAGAAATTATGAGGAGATATTAATTGGCTTCACTCGGTACTTGGGATTCCTACTTATCAATTACAACACTTATTTTCTACTTTAAAAGGAGACACAGCTTTAGATAGTCCCCGAATCTTAACACCCTTGGCTTTGCAAGAGCTTCAGTTTGTTAAAGAAAGATTAAATGATGGTTTTTTAACATATATTTCTGCGTCTCAACCTATTGCATTCATATTTCATACCCCTCATTCTACATCTGGTGCAATTACTCAAGGAAAAGGATTAATAAAATGTTTTTTTTTTACCTAATAGTTTCTCTAAAAAATTAACTATATATATATGGATAAATTAGCCTTTCTTATACAAAAGGGTCACAATCGTATTTTACAATTATCAGAAAAGAAAAACACACCAAATTTTCATTCAAGTAACAAATGCTCAGATATCTTTGTTTACATTTTAATAAAAATTGGCAAATCTCCCTTGCTTCATTTCCTGGTTCATTTTCGAATCATTATCCGTCATCTAAATTGATTGATTTTCTTCGAGCCAACGCCATGAAATCTCCGATTTCAGATGTTCCAGTTAAAAGACCCACTGTATTTACTGATGCAAATAAAAGCACCGCTGGACATTTTACTTTTGAACGTTCTAAAGTTCTTCCCCATTCATTCTCCTCTGCACAGCCTGCTGAGTTGTGGGCTATTTATTTAGTTTTGCAAGATTTTCCTCAACTTCCTGTTAACATTGTTTCAAATTCTCGATATGCTGTTCTTTCTTGTCTTCAACTTCCTCAAGTCTCCCTGCCTATAACTCGTAAGACAGATATTGATAAATTGTTTTATCAGGTGCAGCAATTGCTTCTACAACATTCAAAATCAATATTCTTTACTCATATCCATGCTCATTCTGCCCTTCCTGGACCCTTGTCCTTCGGAAATGCTGCAATTCATGCATTACTTTATCATATAAAAGTAGCAAAACAAGAGCATCATCTGCCACACACTAACTCTAAAGGATTAAAAACATCCTATGATATTGCTCAAAACCAAGCTGAAAATATTGTTCGCTCATGTCCCAAATGTGCGCCTTTTACTTTACCATTTACCCAACCAGGTGTCAACATAAGAAGACTACAAGCAAATCCGATATGGCAAATGGATCTAATTTTTATTTCATCTTTTGGGCAACAAAAATGTGTCCATCATACTATAGATACATGCACACATTTCCAACGGGCTACTGCATTACATTCTGAAAAAGATGACGCTGCTATTACTCATTTATTATCTTGTTTTGCAATTATGGGAATACCAATTGAATTAATACTGATAATGCACCTGCTTACCAATCGGCTAAATTAGCTCACTTTTTATCCCAATATCATATAACTCATACTTTTGACATCCCTTATAATAGTCAAGGACAAGCTACCATTGAAAGAGCTAATCGTACTTTACGTAAATATATTGAAAAAATAAAAAATAGGGGAACAGGAGAGATTTATGAAACCAAAAGATATCTTGAATAAAAACTTACTTACTTTAAATTTTTTGAATATTTGACGCAAAGAAATTCTATCAGCAGCAGAATTGCATTTTCGAAGAAAAGATGAGGATAAGAAGATCTTGAATATACTCCTTTGGTATAAAGATAAAAAGGTTGGGTTCCAGCATCACTGATATATTTAGGACGAGGTTATGCTTTCATATCTGTTGATAATTTTAGGTTTTCGACACCAACTCGGTTGATCAAGATTCATCATGGATGACCACTTTGTGCGAAAATTTGAAGAGCTTTCTGCACAGCGGAGCTTTACTTTTCTTACCCTATCTGCGTCCCTTCCAACATGGGGGCAACTGAAGAAGCTTACACAGGAGGCTGAAAAAACCCTCGTTAATGCTGGTCCACCTCTCAAAACTACTAATTGGCTTTGGCTATGATGGCTGTGGTTACCTGTCAGGTAATGTATGCGCAAGCGATAGAATATACTTATTGGGCTTATGTTCCTAATCCTCCTCTTGTGAGAGCTGTCTCTTGGGGTGAACCTGAAGTATAGGTATGCACCAATGAAACTGCATTCTTCCCACCACCCGCGTGTGGAGAAATTGAGCATTTGTGTCACCATAATAATCAATATAACATAAATAATGTTACTGTTGCAGTGGAGGGCCTCCCCTTGTGCATTAGAGGACATCCCTTTTGCCTTTCTACAAAAAAGCACAATCATCACTCTTATAATACCTGGGGGGTATAATATAATAATTATCATCCTGCTGTCTTTACTGTGCTTGTTTCCACCAGGGGATTCAAAACCTCTAAGACACCAATGAGTCATCATTCTGATACCTTTATACCATTATGCCCTTCTAAATTTTTTATTTCTTCTCTAGAATCTTTGGAATGGAAAAGTTGCCAAGGTCATTGGCGTTTCAAAGTCATGAACTATTCTGGATTTGTTATTGTAGATAAGATCCCTGATCATAGCCAAATTTTGGAAAAATGGTCTAACAAAACTCTCAAATGGCATTGAATTATTGGTACTTTAATGGGTAACGGTAATGAAACCGTAAAATGGCAGCAGTTTGCATTCATTCCCCCTCAGTTGCAATTGTTAGGGTATCCCCACTTCCAAGGGAATATTTGGAAATTGTGGGCAGTTTCCGGGAATCTCACTATATGGTCGCAAAACTATACTTTGGATACAAGTGACAGTTCAGGTCCCTTACATGTTAACTTGCATATTAATAAATCTTATTCTGCTACAGCTTGTTTAAAATACACCTTTGCATTATTGTATGGGAATTGGACTTGAAATGCAACTGAGGGAAGTATATCGTGTAATCATTGTAATTTAACACAATGTGTAAATCAATCATGGTGGGAAAATTTTGACATACAAAATCGCAATTCTAAGTTTTCTATGGTGGTTGTTAAAACTCAAACCGAAGTATGGCTACCTGTAAGTTTGACAAGACCTTGGTCAGACTCTTTTGCTGTATCTCATTTGGTGACTGCTGTACAGACTTTGCTTCATTGATCCCGACGCATGCTTGGAGTAATCATAGCTTCAGTTCTTGTAGTGGCTTCAGTTACTACAACCGCTGCCATGGCTTGACTTGCTTTGCATCAAGGAATCCAAACAGCAGACTTTGTGCGGTAATGGCATAAAGACTCTCATTTATTATGGCAACAACAACGAGATTTGGATACCCAACTTGCAAATTATGTGCACAATCTTCAACATACTGTTTCTTGGCTTGGATATCAATTAACTGTCTTATCCACAAGAAGTGTGTTGAAATGTGATTGGAACTCCTCTCAGTTATGTATAACACCTGTGCCTTTCAACATGAGTGAGGGTTGGGAAAAGGTGAAACGGTATTTAACAGGGCATCAAAACCTAACCAGGGAAATTATGGAATTAGAGCAACAAATTTTGTATACATTTAGCAAAACGCTACCTGATATTACTGGGTCCAATCTGTTAAAGGATTTGCAGGAAGGGATGAAAAATTTGAATCTTTTTAGACTTGTATCTACTCTAATTGGAACTACTTTGGGAATACTTTGTTCATAATACTCTTATGCTGTGTTATTATTGTAGTCTTCCGGTGCTGGTGGAGAAGGCAACAACTAAAAAAGGACAGACAATGCATTATTGCCACCTTACAGCTTGCTACTGCCTCTCAGAAAGAAGGGGGAAATGTAGGAGCCCGACAGTGACCACGAGAAAGACTGGTTAAGGAAGCCTGCAAACAAGACTCTCTGCTTGGGCAGAGCATGCTTGAAACAGGATGTTCTGCCAGGAAGCCTGCACACAGTATCCAAGGTTAATGGTCCGCTTGCATACGAGGGAACATGAGCTCCTTAAAAATAAGGAAGAGGCTGGAGTTCTCAGCAGTCTTCGTAATAAACACGATGTTGTCACTTCCTCCCTTTCTTGCTCCCGTCCTTGAAATGTGCTTGGCTTTTTGTCCTTATTTGGTAGAAAAATGCATTGCTTAGATTTTGGTATGTGTCCAGCTACCGGGGTATAAAAATAAACCGCAAGGGGGCTTGAGCAGAATTTTTCCTCCAGCCGGAGTTGTGTCTTTGTCTGTCTTTTCTGTATCTTCTCTTTGTGTCATTTCACCCGCAACAACAGCAAGATCCCTGTCGCAACTGGAGAATAACAAACCGTTGACCGAGTCAACACTAGATGTGGCCCTATTCCTCTGCTGCTCCTTATAGAGGAATCCCGAGGTTCCCCTTCCAACACGATAGGGGACCTGATTCCCCTAGTGCAACACGAGTGAGTTCCTGAGGTCCCTGTCTCAACTCGAGAAGAACCCCAAGATTCCCGCCACAACTCGAGAAACACCACAAAATTATCCCCTCAATGCGAGATGAGGAATATTTCCACTACAGAGTCTCAAGAGAAATCCCACATTCCCATTTGAAACTCGAACGGGTACTTGACACCCATTATGCGACCCTTAAATTTCCCCAACATAGCCATCCACATTGAAGAGGAGAACACAATTTATATACACAACACTAGATGTGGCCCTATTCCTCTAACGTGACTCGAGAAGAATCCCGATGTTTCCCTTACAACACGAAAGGAGACCTAACTTCCCTGGCACAATGCAGAGTTCCTGAGATCCCCGACGCAACTCGAGAGGAACCCCAAGCTTTCTGCCGCAATTCGAGAAAAATGACAACGTTCCCCCATCAATGAGAGATGAGGAACAATAATGCTGCAGAATCTCAAGAGAAATCCCACATTCCCTCTTGAAACTCGAACGGGTACTGACACTCTTTATGCGCCTCTAAAAGGTCACTAACATAGCCGTCCCCACTGGAGAGGAGCACACAATTTATGGATTCAACTCTAGATGAGGTCGTATTCCCATTTAATGGCTCGAGAGAGTAATCCAGAAGTTCTCCTTCCATCACAAAGTGGACCTGACTTCCCTGAAGCAACACGAGCGAGTTCCTGACGTCCCCGGCTCGACTCGAGAGGGAGCCCAAGCTTCTCGCCGCATCTCAAGAAAAACCACAGCATTCTGCCCTCAAGGCGAGATGAGGAACATTTCCTTTGAGATTCGCAAGTGAAATTCCACATTATCTCTTGAATCTCAACAGGTTACTTAACATCCTTTATGCGACTCAAAAATTAAACTGATATACACAGTACCAATTTAGAGGAACCCCGAGTTTCCTGCCACACTGACAAATTACCCCGTTTTCCAGTCCTCTTTTCCAGATTTGAGTCGATTCCTCTGCTTTCTGTGGAATGGAATCCAGACGATCCAGTCACAAAGTACGAGGAAGCGTGTACCACGCTGAAACTCGGGAGGATCCCCAGGTTTTCAAAACACAAATGGAAAAAGTAGGGATGTCACCAGCCACTCGAGATATTGTCTGATTCTCCTGAACAGATTCACATGTGTCCTCGATTATCAACTCACAAGACGAGTGGAGACCTGACACGCCGAGCATACAATTTCCAGGTACACATTCAACTCTAACGTGGCCTAACACCCATTTTACAACTCGAGAAAAAGCGCAGTCACATGTCTGAACAAAAGACGAGGCCTGACTCCCCAGGTGAATTTTGAAAGCAACCGCGAGATCACTGTCACCTCTGTCAAGGAACACACAGTTGTCTGACCTAAAGCTAGATGAGGCCCTATTCCTCTGCTGTGCCTCGAGAGGAATCCCGGGGTTTCCTTTCCGACAGGATAGGAGTCCTGACTTCTGTGGGGGAACACGAGAGAGTTCCTGAGGTCGCAACTCGAGAAGAACCCCAAGCTTCCCGCCACAAATCGAGAAACACCACAAAATTTCCCCTCAATGCGAGATGAAGATCTTTTCCGCTGCAGAGTCTCAAGAGAAATCCCACATTCCGCTTGAAACTCGAACGGGTACTAGACACACTTTATGAGACCCAGAAACTTCCCCGACATAGCTGTCCACATTGAAGTGGAGCACACAATTTACATACACAACACTACATGCCACCCTATTCCTCTCCGGCGCCTCGTGAGGAATCCTGAGGTTCCCCTTCCAACAGTAAAGGACAGCTAACTTCCATGGGACAATGCGAGCGAGTTACTAAGGTCCCCATCGCAACTCGAGAGGAACCCCAAGCTTTCTGCCGCCACTTGAGGAAAGTGAGAAATACCCCATCAATTGGAGATGAGGAACATTTCTGCTGCAGAATCTGAAGAGAAATCACACATTCCCGCTTGAAACTCGAACCGGTACTTGACACCCTTTATGCGACACAAAAAGTTCCCTAACATAGATGTCCCCACTGGAGAGGAGCACACAGTTTATGGATTCAACGCGAGATGAGGTCCTATTCCCATTTAAGGGCCCCAGAGTAATCCTGAAATTCCCCTTCCAACACAAAGGAGACCTCTCATCCCTGAAGCAACAGGAGTGAGTTCCAGACGTCCATGGCCCAACGCAAGTTGGAACCCAAGCTTCCCGCGGCAACTCGTGAAAAAACACAAGATTCTGCCCTCAAGGCGAGATGAAGAACATTTCCGTTACAGATTCGCAGGAGAAATTGCATATTCCCACTTGAAACTCGACGGGTTACTACTTAAAATCCTTTATGCGACTCAAAAATTAAACCGACATGCACAGCCCAATAGAGAGGAACACCGAGTTACCTGCCACACTGACAACTTCTCCTGTTTTTCAGTCCTCATTTCCAGATGAGAGTCGATTCCTCTGCTTTCTCTGGAATGGAATTCATGTTCCAGTCACAGAGTACGAGGAGGCGTGTACCACGTTGAAACTCAGGAGGATCCCCAGGTTTTCAAAACAGAAATGGAAAAGTTATGTATGTCAACACCCACTCGAGATATTGTCTGATTCTACTGCACAGATTCAAATGTATCCTCGAGTATCAATTCACAGGATAAGTGGACACCTGACTCGCAGAGCATACACGATAAAATCTCCAGGTTAAAATTCAAATCTAATGTGACCTAACACCCGTTTTACTACTCGAGAAGAAAGTGCAGTTCGATATCTTAACATGAGATGAGGCCTGACATCCCAGGTGAATTTTGAGACCAACCCCGAGATCCCTGTCATCACAAACAAGGAACACACAGTTGACCGAATCAACACTAGATGCAGCCCTTTTCCCCTGCTGCGCCTCGAGAGGAATCCCGAGGTTCCCCTTCCAACATGACAGGAGACCTGACTTACCTGGGGCAACACGAGCGAGTTCCTGAGGTCCCCGTCGCAACTCGAGGGGATCCCCTATCTTTCTGCTGCAACTCGAGAAAAATGAAAATATTCCCCCATCAATACGAGATGAGGAACGTTTCTTCTGCAGAATCTCAAGAGAAATCCCACGTTACCACTTGAAACTTGAACGGGTACATGACACCATTTATGTGACTCAAAAAGTTCCCTAACATAGCCGTCCACACTGGAGAGGAGCACAAAATTTAGGGACTCACCTCGAGATGAGGCCATATTCCCATTTAATGGCTCGAGAGTAATCCCGAAGTTCCCCTTCCAACAAGATAGGAGACCTGACTTCCCTGGGGCAACACGAGCGAGTTCCTGAGATCCCAGTCGCAACGTGAGAAGAACCCCAAGCTTCCCGCCAGAAATCGAGAAACACGACAAAATTATTCCATCAATGGGAGATGAGGAATTTTCCACTGCAGAGTCTCAAGAGAAATCCCACATTCCCGCTTGAAACTCAAACGCGTACTGAACACCCTTTATGCGACAAAATCCCACATTCCGCTTCAAAGGCAAAAGGCAACTTGACATCCTTTATGTGACTTAGAAAGTTCCCTCACACAGCCGTCCCCTTTGGAGAGGAGAACACTCTTTATGGACTCAACCCGAGAAGAGACCAATTCCCATTTAAAGGCTCGAGAGTAATCCCGAAGTTATCCTTCCAACACAAAAGGGTAACTGACTTCCCTCAAGCAACCCGAGCGAGTTCCTGATGTTCCCGTCCCAAATGGAGAAGTACCCCCAGCTTCCCGCCGTAACTCGAGAAACACCACAAAATATCCCCTCAATGCGAGATGAGTAAATTTTGAGTGGCAGAGTCTCAAGGTTAATCCCGCATTCCCCCTTGAAAGGCAAAAGGGTACTTGACACAATTATGCGACACAGAAATTTCCCTCACACAGCCGTCCCCTTTGGACAGGAAAACGCTCTTTTTGGACTCACCTCAAGAGTCCTTATTCTCATTGAACGGCTCTACAGTAATCCGGAAGTTCCCCTTCTGGCACAAAAGGGGAACTGACTTACCTAAGCAACCCAAACGAATTCCTGTGGTCCCAGTCTTAACTCGAGATGTACTCCCAGCTTCCCGCCACAACACGAGAAACACCACAAAGTTATCCACTCAATGCGAGATGAGGAAATTTTCACTGCAAAATCTCAAGTGAAATCCCACATTTCCGCTTGAAAGGAAAAAGGGTACAGGAAAACCTTTAAGCGATTCCAAAATTTCCCTCACCCAGCAATCCCCATTAGAGAGGAGAACACACTTTATGGACTCAAATCGAGAAGAAGCCCTATTCCAATTTAAAAGTTTGAAAGTAATCCCGAAGTTCCCCTTCCAACACAAAAGGGGACCTGAATTCCCTTTAGCAACCCTAGCTAGTTCCTGAGGTCCCAGTCGCACCTCGAGAAGTACCCCCAATTCCCACTGCAACTAGAGAAACATCACAAAATTATCTGCTCAATGCAAAATGAGGAAATTTTGCGCTGTAGAATCTCAAGAGAAATCCCGCATTCTCGCTTCAAAGGCACTATGGTATTTGACACCCTTAATGTGACTCAAAAGTTCGCTCAAACAGCCTTCCCCATCGGAGAGAGGAACACACCTTATGGACTCAAATCGAGAAGAGTCCCTATTCAATTTAAGATCTTGACAGTAATCCCGAAGTTCCCGTTCCAACATAAAAGGGGAACTGAATTCCCTGAAGCAACCCGAGCGAGTTCCTGATGTCCAGTCGCAACTCGAGAAGTACCCCCAGCTTCCAACCACAACTCGAGAAACACCACAAAATTATCCCGTCAATGCGAGATGAGGAAATTTTGCGCTGCACATACAAGAGAAATCCCACATTCCCGCCTGGAAGGCAAAAGGGTTCTTGACACACTTTAATAAGTTCAGTTCAGTCGCACAGTCGTGTCCAAATCTCCGCGACCCCATGAATAATTGTACGCCTTACCTCCCTGTCCTTCACTATCTCCTGGAGTTCACTCAAACTCATGTCCACAGAGTTGGTGATGCCATCCAGCCATCTCATTCTCTGCCGTCCCCTTCTCCACCTGCCCCCCAACGTTTCCAAACATCAGAATCTTTTCCAGTGAGTTAACTCATCGCATGAGTTGGCCAAAGTATTGCAGTTTCAGCTTTAGCAGCAGTCCTTTCAATGAACACCCAGGATTGATCTCCCTTAGAATGGACTGGTTGGATCTTTTTGCAGTACAAGGGACTCTCAAGAGTCTTCTCCAACACCACAGTTCAAAAGCATCAATTCTTCGGTGATCAGCTTTCTTCACAGTCCAACTCTCACATCCATACATGACCAAAGGAAAAACAATAGCCTTGACTAGACGGACCTTTGTTAGCAAAGTAATGTCTCTGCTTTTTAATATACTATCAAGGTTGGTCATAACTTTCCTTCAAAGTAGAAAGCGTCTTTTAATTTCATGGCTGCAATCAGCATCTGCAGTGATTTTGGAGCCCCAAAAAAAAAAGTCTGACACTGTTTCCACTGTTTTTCCATCTATTTCCAGTGAAGTGATGGGACCAGATGCCATGATCTTTGTTTTCTGAATGTTGAGCTTCAAGCCAACCTTTTCACTCTCCTCTTTCACTTTCCTCAAGAGGCTTTTGAGTTCCTCTTCACTTTCTGCCCTAAGGGTGTTGTCATCTGCATATCGGAGGTTATTGATATTTCTCCCAGCAATCTTGATTCCAGCTTGTTCTTCTTCCAGCCCAGCGTTTCTCATGATGTATTCTGCATATAAGTCAAATAAGCAAGGTGACAATATACAGCCTTGACGTACTCCTTTTCCAATTTGGAACCAGTCTGTTGTTGCATGTACAGTTTTGACTGTTGCTTCCTGACCTGCGTACAGGTTTCTCAAGAGGCAGGTCAGGTTGTCTGGTATTCCCATCTCTTTCAGAATGTTCCACAGTTTATTGTGATCCACACAGTCAAAGGCTTTGGCATAGTCAATGAAGCAGAAATAGATGTTTTTCTGGAACTCTCTTGCTTTCTCCATGATCCAGCGGATGTTGGCAATTTTATCTCTGGTGCCTCTGCCTTTTCTAAAACCTGCTTGAACATCTGGGAGTTCACGGATCACATATTGTTGAAGCCTGGCTTGGAGAATTTTGAGCATGACTTTACTAGCGTGTGAGATGAGTGTAATTGTGCTGTAGTTTAAGCATTCTTTGGCATTGCCTTTCTTTGGGATTGGAATAAAGACTGACCTTTTCCAGTCCTGTGGCCACTGCTGAATATTCCAAATTTGTTGGCATATTGAGTGCAGCACTTTCACAGCATCATCTTTCAAGATTTGAAATAGCTCAACTGGAATTCCATCACTTCCACTAGCTTTGTTCTTAATGATGCTTTCTAAGGCCCACTTGACTTCACATTCCAAGATGTCTGGCACTAGGTCAGTGATCACATTTTCGTGACTATCCTGGTCGTGAAGAACTTTTTGTACAGTTCTTCTGTGTATTCTTGCCACCTCTTCTTAATATCTTCTGCTTTTGTTAGGTCCATACCAATTTCTGTCCTTTATCGAGCCCATTTTTGCATGAAATATTCCCTTGGAATCTCTAATGTTCTTGAAGAGAACTCTTGTTTTTCCTATTCTGTTGTTTTCTTCTATTTCTTTGCATAGATCACTGAGGAAGGCTTTCTTATGTCTCCTTGCTATTCTTTGGAACTCTGCAGTCTAATGCTTATATCTTTCCCTTTGTCCTTTGCTTTTCACTTCTCTTCTTTTCACAGCTATTTGTAAGGCCACCTCAGACAGCCATTTTGCTTTTTTTGCATTTCTTTTCCATGGGGATGCTCTTGGTCCCTGTCTCCTGTACAGTGTCACGAACCTCCGTCCAGAGTTCATCAGGCACTCTATCTGTCAGATCTAGTCCCTTAAATCTATTTCTCAGTTCCACTGTATAATCATAAGGGATTTGATTTGGTCACATATGAATGATCTAGGGTTTTTCCCTACTTTCTTCAATTTAAGTTTGAATTTGGCAATAAGAAGTTCATGATCTGAGCCACAGTCAGCTCCTAGTCTTGTTTTTGCTAACTGTATACAGCTTCTCCTTCTTTGGCTGCAAAGAATATAATCAATCTGATTTCCGTGTTGACCATCTGGTGATGTCCACGTGTAGAGTCTTCTATTGTGTTGTTGGAAGAGGGTGTTTGCTGTGACAAGTGTGTTCTCTTGACAAAACTCTATTAGCCTTGGCCCTGCTTCATTCCATGCTCCAAGGCCAAATTTACCTGTTACTTCAGGTGTTTCTTGACTTCCTACTTTTGCATTCCATTCCCCTATAATGAAAAGGACATCTTTTTTTTGTGTTACTTCTAATAGGTCTTGCAGGTCTTCATAGAACCGTTCAACTTCGCATTCTTCAGCGTCACTGGTTGGGGCATAGGCCTGGATTACTGTAATGTTGAATGGTTTGCCTTGGAAACGAACAGAAATCATTCTGTCCTTTTTGAGATTGCATCCAAGTACTGCATTTCGGACTCTTTTGTTGACCATAATGGCTACTCCATTTCTTCTAAGGAATTCCTGCCCACAATAGTAGATATAGTGGTCATCTGAGTTAAATTCACCCATTCGAGTCCATTTTAATTCCCTGATTCCTAGAATGTCTATGTTCACTCTTGCCATCTCCTGTTTGACCACTTCCAATTTGCCTTGATTCATGGACCTAACATTCCAGGTTCCTATGCAAAATTGCTCTTTACAGCACCGGACCTTGCTTCTATCACTGGTCACATGCACATCTGGGTACTGATTTTGCTATTGCTGCATCCCTTCATCCTTTTAGAGTTATTTCTCCACTGATCTCCAGTAGCATACTTGGCACCTACCGACCTGAGGAATTCCTCATTCAGTATCCTGTCATTTTGCCCTTTGATATTCTTCATGGGGTTCTCAAGGCAAGAATACTGAAGTGGATTGCCAATCCCTTCTCCAGTCGACCACATTCGGCTATGGTCCGTGTGATCAGATCAACTAGTTTCCTGTGATTATGATTTCCGTGTGTCTGGCCTCTGATGCCCCCTCGCAATACCTACCGTCTTATTTGGGTTTCTCTTACCTTGGCTGTGGGATATCTCTTAACATCCGCTCCAAGAAAGCGCAGCCGCTGCACCTTACCTTGGATGAGGGGTATCTCCTTAAGGCCGCCCCTCCTGACCTTGAACGTGAATAGCTCCTCTCGGCAATCCCCCGCACAGCCACAGCCTATTGGACGTGGGGTAGCTCCTCTCGGCTGCCTGCCCTGGCCTCAGGTGTGGGGTAGCTCCTCACGGCCTTGCATCTTTGAATGCTCGGTGCGCTGGGGCCGGCGACTCTCACGTCTGAGCAGGTAGAGTCAGAGTCTCTCGGGATTCGGTGGAAAGGGCCGGCGTCTCTCGATCTGTGCAGGCAGGGCCGGCGTCTCTCACGTCTGCACGGCCGGGGCTGGCGTCTCTCCCGTCTCTCCCGTACTTGACACCCTTTATGCGACTCAGAAAGTTCCCTCACACAGCTGTACCCATTGCAGACGAGAACACACTTTATGCACTCAATTCGAGAAGAGGCCCTATTCCCATTTAATGGCTCTAGAGTATTCCGTAATTCCCCTTCCAACACAAAAGGGGACCTGACTTTCCTGAAGCAACCCGAGAGAGTTCCTGAGGTTCCCGTCGCAACTCGAGTTGTACCCCAAGATTCCCACCGCAACTCGAGAAACACCACAAAATTATCCCCTCAATGCAAGAAGAGGAAATTTTGCGCTGCAGAATCTCAGCAGAAATCCCACATTCCCACTTGAAATGCAAAAGGGTACTTGAAACCCTTTATGCAACTCAGAATGTTCCCTCAACCTGCCGTCCCCATTGGAGTGGAGAACACACTTTATGGATTCAAATCGAGAAGAGGCCACTTCCCATTTAACGTCTCGAGAGTAATCCCAAAGCTCCCCTTTCAACATAAAGAGGACCTGACTTCCCTGAAGAAACCCAAGCGAGTTCCTGAGGTTCCCGTCACAACTCGAGAAGTACCCCCAGCTTCCCGCCGCAACTCGAGAAACACCACAAAATTATCCGTTCAATGCGAGATGAGGAAAATTTCTGCTGCAGAATCTCAAGAGATAACCCACATTCACTCTTCAAAGGCAAAAGGATACTTGACACCCTTTATGCGAATCAGAAAGTTCCCTCAAACAGCCATCCCCATTGGAGACGAGAACATACTTTATGGACTCAATTCAAGAAGAGCCCCTATTCCCATTTAACAGCTCAACAGTAATTCGGAAGTTCCCCTTCCAACACAAAAGGGGACCTGAGTTCCTTGAAGAAACCTGAGCGAGTTCCTGAGGTCCCCGTCGCAACTCAAGAAGTACTCTCAGCTTACCGCTGTAACTCGAGACTAAACACAAAATTTTCTCGTCAATTCGAGATGAGGAATTTTGCAATGCAGAATCTCAAGAGTAATCCCACATTCCCTCTGGAAAGGCAAAAGTGTACTTGACACTCTCTATGCGACTCAGAAAGTCCCCTCAAACTGCCGTCCCCATTGGAGAGGAGAACACACTTTATGCACTCAACTCGAGAAGAGGCCGATTCCCATTAAACGGCTCGAGAGTAATCCCGAAGATCCCCTTCCAACACAAAAGGGATCCTGACTTCCCTGAAGCCACCCGAGCCAGTTCCTGAGGTCTCCATCGCGACTCGAGATATACCCCCAGCTTCCCGTTGCAACTCGAGAAACAACACAAAATTATATCTTCAATACGAAATGAGGAAAATTTCCGCTGCAGAATCTCAAGAGAAATGCCACATTCACTCTTCAAAGGCAAAAGGGTACTTGACACCCTTTATGTGACTCAGAAAGTTCCCTCAAACAGCCTTCCCCATTAGAGAGGAGAACACAATTTATGGACTCAGTTCGAGAAGAGGCCCTATTGCCATTTAAGGGCTTGAGAGTAATCCCGAAGTTACCCTTCCAACAAAACAGGGGATATGATTTCCCTGAAGAAGCCCGAGTGAATTCCTTAGGTTCCCGTCGCTAACTCGAGATGTACAACAAGCTTCCGGCCGAAACTTGAGAAACACCAAAAAATAATCCCGTCAATGCGAGATTATGAAATTTTGTTCTGCAGAATCTCAAGAGATATCCCACATTCCCTCTTGAAAGGCAAAATGATACTTATCACCCTTTGTGCGACTCAGGAAGTTCCCTTAAACTGCAGTCCCCATTGGAGAGGAGAACACATTTTATGGACTCAAATCGAGATAAGGCCTTATTCCCATTTAACGGCTTTACAGTAATCCGGAACTTCCATTTTCAACACAAAAGGGGACATGACTTCCCTGAAGAAACCCAAGCGAGTTCCTGAGGTTCCTGTCTCAACTCGAGAAGTACTCCCATCTTCCCTCCGCAACTCGTGAAACACCACAAAATTATCCCCTCAATGCGATATGAGAAAATTTTTCGCTGCAGAAAATCAAGAGAAATCTGACATTCCCTCTTAAAATGCAAAAAGGTACTTGACACCCTTTATGTGATTCAGAGATTTCCCTCACACAGCCGTTCCCATTGCAGAGGAGAACACACTTTATGTACTCAACTGGAGTAGAGGCCCTATTCCCATTTAACGGCTCAAGAGTAACCCAGATGTCCCCCTTCCAACACAAAAGGGAACCTGACTTCCCTGAAAAAACCCGAGAGAGATGTTGAGGTTCTCGTTGCAACACGAGAAGTACTCCCAGCTTCCCGCCGTAACTCGAGAAACACCACAAAATTATTCCATCAATGCGAGATGAGGAAATTTTGCACTGCAGAATCTCAACAGAAATCCCACATTCCCACTTGACAGGCAAAAGTATACTTGGCACCCTTGATACGACTCAGAAAGTTTCCTAACAGCTGTCACCATTGGAGAGGAGAAGACACTTCATGGACTCAACTCGAGAAGAAGCCAATTCCCATTTATTGGCTCAGGAGCAATCCCGAAGTTCCCCTTCCTACACAAAAGGGGACCTGACTTCCTGAAAGCAACCTGAGCGAGTTCCAGAGGTACCAATTGCAACTCGAGAAGTACCTGCAGCTTCTCCCCGCAACTCGAGAAACACCAAAAAATTAACCTTTCAATGCGAGATGAGGAATATTTCCACTGCAGAATCTCAAGAGATATCCCACATTCCCGCTTGAAAGGCAAAAGGATACTAGAGACCCTTTATGTGGCTCAGAAAGTTCCCTCACACTGTCGTCACAATTGGAGAGGAGTACACACTTTATGGACTCAATTCGAGAAGAGGGCCTATTCCCATTTAAGGGCTCGAAAGTAATCCGGAAGTTCCCCTTCAAACACAAAGGGGACATGACTTCCCTGAAGAAACCCAAGAGAGTTCCCGAGGTCCCAGACGCAACTCGAGAACTACCCCCAGCTTCCCACCGCAACTCGAGAAACACAACAAAATTATCCCCTCAATGCGAGATGAGGAAATTTTGTGCTGCAGAATCTCAAAAGAAATCCCACATTCCCTGTGAAAGGCAAAAGGGTACTTGACAACCTAAATGCGACTCAGAAAATTCCCTCACACAGCCGTCGCCATTGAGAGGAGAATACACTTTTTGGACTCAACTCGAGAAGAGGTCCTATTCCCATTTAATGGCTCAAGAGTAATTCGGAAATTCCGCAGCCAAAACAAAAGGGAACCTGATTTCCCTGAAGCAACCAGGGCGAGTTCCTTAGGTACCTGTCACAACGCGAGAAGTACTCGCAGCCTCCGGCCCCAACTCGAGAAACCAACAAAAATATTCCCTCAATGCGAGATGAGGAAATTTTGCGCCGCAGAGTCTGAAGAGAAATCCCACCACACGCTTGAAAGGCAAAATCGTACTTGACAACCTTTATGCGACTCAGAAAGTTTCCAAACATCCAACCCATTGAAGAGAAGAATGCTCTTTATGGACTCAAATCGAGAAGAGGCCATATTCCCATTTAAGACCTTGATAGTAATCCGGAAGTTCCCCTTCCAAAACAAAAGGAGACCTGAATTCCCTGAAGCAACCTGATCGAGATACTGAGGTCCCCGTCCCAAATGGAGAAATACCTCCAGCTTCCTGCCGCAGCTCGAGAAAAACCACAAAATTATTCCCTCAATGCGAGGTGAGGAAATTCTGCGCTGCAGAATCTCAAGAGAAATCCCACATTCCCCCTTTAAAGGCAAAAGGGTACTTGACACCCTTAATGCTACTCAGAAATTTCCCTCATATAGCCATTACCATTGGAGAGGAAAAGACACTTTATGGACCACCAAGAACAGAGGTCCTAATCCCATTTAATGGCTGGAGAGTAATCAGTAAGTTCCCTTTCCAACACAAAAGGGGAACTGACTTCCCTGAAGCAACCCGAGCGAGTTCCAGAGGTCTACGTCGCAACTTGAGATGTACCCCCAGCTTCCCGCCGCAACTAGAGAAACACCAAAAAATTATCCCCTCAATTGGAGATGGGGAAATTTTGAGCTGCAGAATCTCAAGAGAAATCCCACATTCCCGCTTGAAAGGCAAAAGGTTACTTGACAACCTTTATGCGAGTCAGAAAGTTCCCTCACACCACTGTCCCCATTGGAGAGGAGAACACACTTTATGGACTCAAAACGAGAAGAGGCCCTATTCCCATTTAACGGCTCGGGAAAAATCCCGAAGTTCCCCTTCCAACATAAAAAGGGCTCCTGAATTCCCTGAAGCAACCCGACGAAGTTCCTGTATTCCTCGTTGCAACTCCAGAAGTACCCCTGGCTTCCCGCCAAAACTCGAGAAAAAACAGACAAATATCCCCTCACTGCGAGATGAGGAAATTTTGCAATGCAGAATCTCAAGAGAAATCCCACATTCCCGCTTGAAAGAAAAAGGGTACTTGACACACTTTATGCGACTCAGGAATTTCACTCATAGCCGTCACAATTGGACAGGAGAAGATATTTTATGGACTCAACATGCGAAGAGGCCCTTAGTTCAGTTCAATCGCTCAGTCGTGTTCGACTCTCCGTGACCCCATGAATCACAGCACGCCAGGCCTTCCTGTCCCTCACCAACTCCCAGAATTCACTCAAACTCATGTCCACAGAGTCGGTGAAGCCATCCAGCCATCTCATTCTCTGTCGTCCCCTTCTCCTCCTGCCCCCAACTTTCCCAGCATCAGAGTATTTTCCAGTGAGTCAACTCGCCGCACGAGGTGACCAAAGTATTGCAGTTTCAGCTTCAGCATCGGTCCCTCCAATGAACATCCAGGATTGATCTCCTCTAGAATGGACTGGTTGGATCTCCTTGCAGTATAAGCGACTCTCAAGAATCTTCTCCAACACCACAGTTCAAAAGCATCGATTCTTCTGCGATCAGCTTTCGTCACAGTCCTACTCTCACATCCATACATGACCACGGGAAAAACGATTGCCTTGACTAGACAGACCTTGGTTGGCAAAGTAATGTCTCTGCTTTTTAATATACTATCAAGGTTGGTCATAACTTTCCTTCCAAGGAGTAAGCGTCTTTAAATTTCATGGCTGCAATCAGCATCTGCAGTGATTTTGGAGCCCAAAAAAATAAAGTCTGACACTGTTTCCACTGTTTTTCCATCTATTTCCCATGAAGTGATGGGACCAGATGCCATGATCTTTGTTTTCTGAATGTTGAGCTTCAAGCCAACCTTTTCACTCTCCTCTTTCACTTTCCTCAAGAGGCTTTTGAGTTCCTCTTCACATTCTGCCATAAGGGTAGTGTCATCTGCATATCTGAGGTTATTGATATTTCTTCCAGCAATCTTGATTCCAGCTTGTGCTTCTTCCAGCCCAGCGTTCCTCATGATGTACTCTGCATAGAAGTAAAATAAACAAGGTGACAATATACAACCTTGACGTACACCTTTTCCTATTTGGAACCAGTCTGTTTTTCCATGTCCAGTTCTAACTGTTGCTTCCTGACCTGCATACAGGTTTCTCGAGAGGCAGGTCAGGTGGTCTGGTATTCCCATCTCTTTCAGAATGTTCCACAGGTTCTTGTGATCCACACAGTCAAAGGCTTTGGCATAGTCAATGAAGCAGAAATAGACGTTTTTCTGGAACTCTCTTGCTTTCTCCATGATCCAGCGGATGTTGGCAATTTGATCTCTGGTGCCTCTGCCTTTTCTAAAACCTGCTTGAACATCTGGGAGTTCACGGTTTACATACTGCTGAAGTCTGGCTTGGAGAATTTTGAGCATGACTTTGCCAGCGTGTGAGATGAGTGCAATTGTGCGGTAGTTTGGGCATTCTTTGGCATTGCCTTTCTTTGGGATTGGAATGAAGACTGACCTTTTCCAGTCCTGTGGCCACTGCTGAGTTTCCAAATCTGCTAGAATATTGCGTGCAGCATTTTCACAGCATCATCTTTCAAGACTTGAAATAGCTCAACTGGAATTCCATCACCTCCACTAGCTTTGTTCTTAGTGATGCTTTCTCAGGCCCACTTGACTTCACATTCCAAGATGTCTGGCTCTAGGTCAGTGATCACGTTATTGTGACTATCTTGGTCGTGAAGATCTTTTTTGTACAGTTCTTCTGTGTATTCCTGCCACCTCTTCTTAATATCTTCTGCTTCTGTTAGGTCCATACCATTTCTGTCCTTTATCGAGCCCATCTTTGCATGAAATGTTCCCTTGGAATCTCTAATTTTCTTGAAGAGGTCTCTTGTTTTTCCTATTCTGTTGTTTTTCTCTATTTCTTTGCATTGATCACTGTGGAAGGCTTTCTCATCTCTCCTTGCTATTCTTTGAAACTCTGAATTCAGATGCTTATATCTTTCCTTTTCTCCTTTGCTTTTCGCCTCTCTTCTTTTCACAGCTATTTGTAAGGCATCCTCAGGCAGCCATTTCGCTCTTTTACATTTCTTTTCCATGGGGATGGTCTTGGTCCCTGTCTCCTGTACAATGTCACGAACCTCCTTCCAGAGTTCATCAGGCACTCTATCTATCAGATCTAGTCCCTTAAATCTATTTCTCAGTTTTACTGTATAATCATAAGGGATGTGATTGAGATCATATCTGAATGGTCTAGTGGTTTTCCCTACTTTCTTCAACTTAAGTCTGAATTTGTCAATAAGGAGTTCATGATCTGAGCCACAGTCAGCTCCTGGTCTTGTTTTTGCTAAGTCTATACAGCTTCGCCATCTTTGGTTGCAAAGAATATAATCAATCTGATTTCGGTGTTGACCATCTGGTGATGTCCACGTGTAGAGTCTTCTCTTGTGTTGTTGGAAGAGGGTGTTTGCTATGACCAGTGCATTCTCTTGACAAAACTCTATTAGCCTTGGCCCTGCTTCATTCCGTGCTCCAAGGCCAAATTTGCCTGTTTCTCCAGGTGTTTCTTGACTTCCTACTTTTGCATTCCAGTCCCCTATAATGAAAAGGACATCTTTTTTGGGTGTTAGTTCTAAAAGGTCTTGTAGGTCTTCATAGAACCGATTAACTTCAGCTTCTTCAGCATTACTGGTTGGGGCATAGGCCTGGATTACTGTAATATTGAATGGTTTGCCGTGGAAACGAACAGAAATCATTCTGTCATTTTTAAGAGTGCATCCAAGTACTGCATTTCGGACTCTTTTGTTGACCATGATGGCTACTCCATTTCTTCTAAGGGATTCCTGCCCACAGATGAAGAGGCCCTATTCCCATTTAATTGCTGGAAAGTAATCATTAAGTTCCCATTCTAACACAAAAGGGGATCTGACTTCCCTGAAGCAAACTGAGCGAGTTCCTGAGGTCTACGTGGCAAATTGAAATGAACCCCTAGCTTCCCACCGCAACTCGAGAAACACCACAAAATTATCCCGTCATGCGAGGTGAGTAAATTTTGCTCTGCAGAATCTCAAGAGAAAAAACACATTCCCTCTTGAAAGGCAAAAGGGTACTTGACACCCTTTATGCGACTCAGAAAATTCCCTAACATCCGTACCCTTTGGAGAGAAGAACACACTTCATGGACTCAACTCGAGAAGAGGCCGTATTCCAATTTAACCGCTTGAGAGTAATCCGAAAGTTCCCTTTCCAACAAAAAAGGGGACCTGACTTCCCTGAAGCAACCCAAGCGAGTTCCTGAGTTCCCCGTCACAACTCAAGAAGTATCCCCATCTTCCCACCGCAACTAGAGAAACAAAACAAAATTATCCCCTCAATGCGAGATGAGGAAAATGTGCGCTGCAGAATCTCAAGAGAAACCCCACATTCTCGCTTGAAAGGCAAAAGTCACTTGACACCCTTTTTGCGACTCAGAAAGTTCCCTCACACAGCATCCCCATTGAACAGGAGAACACACTTTATTCACTCACTTCGAGAAGAGGCCCTATTCCCATTTAATGGCTCGAGAGTAATCCCGAAGTTTCCCTTCCAACACAAAGGGGAACTGACTTCCCTGAAACAACCCAAGCTGGTTCCTGAGGTCCCGTCACAACTCGAGAAGTACCCCTAGCTTCCCGCCGAAATTCGAGAAACACCAGAAAAATATCCCCTAAATGCGAGATGAGGATATTTTGTACTACAGAATCTCAAAAGACAGCCCACATTCCCGCTTGAAAGGCAAAAGTGTACTTGACACCTTTCATGCCACTCAGAAGGTTCCCTCACACAGCCGTCCCCATTGGAGAGGAGAACACACTTTATGGACTCAATAGAAAAGAGGCACTATTCCCATTTAACATCAGGACAGTAATCTGAAGTGCCCCTTCCAATACAAAAGGGGACCCACCTTCTCTGAAACAACCCGAGCAAATTCCTCTGGTCCTAGTCAACTCGAGAAGTACCGACAGCGTCCCGCCGCAACTCGAGAAACACCCCATCATTATCCCCTCAATGCGAGATGAGGATATTTTGCACTCCAGAATCTCAAGAAAAATCCCACATTCCCGCTTGAAAGACAAAAGGGTACTTGACAACATTTATGCGACACAGAAAGTTCCCTAACAGACATCCACATTGGATAGGAGAACACACTTTATGGCCTCAATTCTAGAAGAGGCCCTATTCCCGTTTAAAGGCTGAAGAGTAATCCCGAAGTTCCCCTTACAGCACAAAAAGGGAACAGACTTTCTGAAGCAACCCGAGCGAGTTCCTGACGTCCCCGTCGAAACTCGGAAAGTACAACAAGCTTCCCATCGCAACTCGAGACACACCACAAATTTCAGTTCAGTTCAGTTCAGTCGCTCAGTCGTGTCCGACTCCCCCGGACACCATGAATCACAGCACGCCAGGCCTCCCTGTCCATCACCAGCTCCCGGATTACACTCAAACTCATGACTACAGAGTCTGTGATGCCATCCAGCCATCTCATTCTCTGTCGTCCCCTTCTCCTCCCGCCCCCAACCTTTGCCAGCATCAGAGTCTTTTCCAGTGAGTCAACTCGTCACATGAGGTGGCCAACATATTGCAGTTTCAGGTTTAGCATCAGTCCTTCCAATGAACACCCATGATTGATATCCTTTTTGTGCTGCAGTATCTCAACAGAAAGCCCACATTAACCTTTCAAAGGCAAAAGTGTACTTGACACCCTTTATGCGACTCAGAAAATTCCCTAACATCCGTCCCTATTTTAGAGGAGAACACACTTTATGGACTCAACTGGAGAAGAGGCCCTATTCCAATTTAACGGCTCGAGAGTAATCCGGAAGTTCCCCTTCCAACACAAAAGGGGACCTGACTTCCCTGAAGCAACCCGAGCGAGTTCCTGAGGGCCCCGTCACAACTCGAGAAATACCCTCAGCTTCCCGCCGCAACTCGAGAAACACCACAAAATTATCCCCTCAATAGGAGATGATGAAACTTTTCGCTGTAGAAACACAAGAGAAATCCCACATTCTCTGTTGAAACACAAAAGGGTACATGACACCATTTATGCGACTCAGGAAGTTCCCTAATATCCGTCCCCATTGTAGAGGAGAACACTCTTTATGGACTCAACTCGAGAAGAGGCCCTATTCCAATTTAACGGATCATGAGTAGTCATGAAGTTCCCCTTCGAAAACAAAAGGGGACCTGAGTTCCCCGAAGCAACCCGAGGAAGTTCCTGTATTCCCCGTTGCAACTCAAAAAGGACCCCCAGCTTCTGCCAAAACTTGAGAAACACCACAAAATAATCCCCTTATTGCCAGTTGAGGAAATTTTGCACTGCAGAATCTCAAGAGAAATCCCACATTCCCGCTTGAATGAAAAAGGGTACTTGACACAGTTTATGTGACCCAGAAAGTTCCCTAATAGCCGTCCCAATTGGAGAGGAGAAGACACTACATGGACTCAACACGCGCAGAGGCCCTATTCCCATTTAATGGCTGGAGAGTAATCGTAAGTTCCCATTCCAACACGAAAGGGGAACTGACTTCCCTGAAGCAACCCGAGTGAGTGCCTGAGGTCTATGTTGCAACTTGAGATGTAGCTCCAGTTTCCTGACGCAACTAGAGAAAAACCACAAAATTATCCCCTCAATGTGAGATGAGTAAATTTTGCCCTGGAGATTCTCAAGAGAAATCGCACAACCCGATTGAAAGGCAAAATTGTACTTGACTTCCTTTTTGCGACTCAGAAAGTTCCCTAACATCCGATCCATTGGAGAGAAGAACACACTTTATGGACTCACTCGAGAAGAAGACCTATTTCCATTTAATGGCCTGAGACTAATCTCGAAGTACCCCTTCCAACACAAAAGGGACCTGTCTTTCCTGAAGCAACTCGAGAGAGTTCCTGAGGTCACCGTCGTAACTCGAGAATTACCCACAGCTTCCCTCGGAAACTCGAGAGACACCACAAAAATATCCCCTCTGCGAGATGAGGAAATTTTGCGCTGCAGATTCTCAAGAGAAATCCCACATTCCCGCTTGAAAAGCAAAAGGATACTTGACACCCTTTATGCGACTCAGAAAGTTCCCTCACATAGCCATTAACATTGGAGAGGAGAAGACACTTTATGGACTCAACACGAGCAATGGCCCTATTCCCATTTAATGGCTGGAGAGTAATCAGTAAGTTCCCATTCCAACACAAAATGGGACCTGATTTCCCTGAAGCAACCCGAGCGAGTTCCAGAGGTCTACGTCGCAACTTGAGATGTACCCCTAGTTTCCAGACGGAACTCGAGAAACACCACAAAATTATCCCCTCAATGCGAGATAAGGAAATTCTGCGGTGCAGAATCTCAAGAGAAATCCCACATTCCCCCTTGAAAGGCAAAAGGGTACTTGACACCCTTAATGCTATGCAGAAATATCCCTCACACAGCTGTCACCATTGGAGAGGAGAACACACTTTATGGACTCAACTCAACAAGAAGCCCTATTCCCATTTAAGGGCTCGAGAGTAATCCCGAAGTTCCCCTTCCTTCACAAAAGAGGAACTTACTTCCCTTAAGCAACCCGAGTGAGTTCCTTAGATCCCTTTCTCAACTCGAGAAGTACCCCTAGCTTCCAGGCAAAACTCGAGAAACACAAAGAAATTATGCCATCAATGTGAGATGAGGAAATGTTACGCTGCAGAATCTCAAGAGAAATCCCACATTCCCTCTTTAAAGGCAAAAGTGTACTTAATACCATTTATGGGTCTCAGAAAGTTCCCACAAACAGCCGTCCCCATTGGAGAGGAGAACACACTTTATGGACTCAACTCGAGAAGAGGCTGAATTCCCATTTAACGGCTTGAGAGTAATACGGAAGTTCCCTTTCCAACACAAAAGGGGACCTGAATTCCCTAAAGCTAACCAATCAAATTCCTGAGATCCCCGTCGCAAGTCAAGAAATACCCCCAGCTTCCGGCCGCAACTCGAGAAACACCACAAAATGATCTCCTCAATGCGAGATGAGGAAATTTTGCGCTGCAGGGACTCAAGAGAAATCCCACATTCCCTGTGAAAGGCAAAAGGGAACTTGGCAACCTTCATGTGACTCAGAAATTTCCCTCACACAGCCGTCGCCATTGGAGAGGAGAACACACTTTTTGGACTCAACTCTAGAAGAGGTCCAATTCCCATTTAATGGCTCGAGAATAATCTGGAAGTTCACCTTCCAACAGAAAAGGGGACCTGACTTCCCTGAAGAAACCTGAGCGAGTTACTTAGGTCTCCGTCGCAACTCGAGAAGTACCCCCAGCCTACGGCCCAAACTCGAAAAACACCACAAAATTATTCCCTCAATGCGAGTTGAGGAAATTTGGCACGGCAAAATCTCAAGAGAAATCCCACATTCCCGCTTGAAAAGCAAAAGGAAACTTGACACCCTTTATGCGACTCAGAAAGTTCCCTCACATAGCTGTTACCATTGGAGAGGAGAAGACACTTTATGGACTCAACATGAGCAGAGGCCCTATTCCCGTTTAATGGCTGGAGAGAATTAGGATGTTCCCATTCCAACACAAAAGAGGACCTGACTTCCATGAAGGAACCTGAACGATTTCTTGAGGTCTACATCGCAACTTGAGATGTACCCCCAACTTCCCGCTGCAACTCGAGAAACACCACAAAATTATCCCCTCAATGCGAGATGAGGAAATTTTGCGCTGCAGAATCTCAAGAGAAATCCCACATTCCCTGTGAAAGGCAAAAGGATACTTGACAACCTTCATGCGACTCAGAAAATTCCGTCACATAGCCGTCGCCATTGGAGAGGAGAACACAGTTTTTGGACTCGACTCGAGAAGAGGTCCTATTCCCATTTAAAGGCTCGAGAGTAACCCGGAAGTTTCCCTTCCAACACAAAAGGGGACCTGACTTCCTGAAGCAACCCAAGCGAGTTACTTAGGTCTATGTCGCAATTTGTGATGTACCCCCAGCTTCCCACGGAAACTCGATAAACACCAAATAAATATCCCCTCAATGCAAGAGGAGGAAATTTTGTGCTGCAGTATTCAAGAGAAATGCCACATTCCCGCTTGAAAGGCAAAAGTGTTCTTGACACCCTTTATGCGACTCAGAGAGTTCCCTAACAGCCGTTCCCATTGGAGAGGGGAAAACACTTTATGGACTCAACTCGAGTAGAGGCCCTATTACCATTTAACGGCTCGAGAGAAATCCGGAAGATCCCCTTCCAACACAAAATGGGACCTGACTTCCCTGAAGCAACCCGAGCGAGCAACTTTGGTCCCCATCGCAACTTGAGAAGTACCACAAGCCTCCGGCACCAACTAGAGAAACACCACAAAATTATCCCCTCAATGCGAGATGAGGAAATTTTGCACTGCAGATTCTCAAGAGAAATACCACATTCTCGTTTGAAAGGCAAATGGTTACTTGACACCCTTTATGCGACTCAGAAATTTCCCTCACACAGCCATCCCCATTGGAGAGGAGAACACACTTTATGGACTCAACTCAAGAAGAGGCCCTATTCCCATTTAAGGTCTCGAGAGTAATCCCGAAGTTCCCCTTCCTTCACAAAAGAGGAACTTACTTCCCTTAAGCAACCTGAGCGAGTTCCTGAGATCCCCTTCTCAACTCGAGAAGTACCCGCAGCATCCCTCCGCAACTCGAGAAACACAAAAAAATTATCCCCTCAATGTGAGATGAGGAAATTTTGTGCTGCAGAATCTCAAGAGAAATTCCACATTCCCGCTTGAGTGGCAAAAGGCTACTTGACACCCTTTATGCGACTCAGAAAGTTCCCTAACATCCGTCCCCATTGGAGAGGAGAACACACTTAATGGACTCAACTCGAAAAGAGGACCTATTCCCATTTAACGGCTCGACAGTAATCCCGAAGTTCCCCTTCCTTCACAAAAGGGGAACTGACTTCCCTGAGGCCAACCGACCACGTTCCTGAGGTCCCCAACGCAACTCGACAAGTACACCCAGTTTCTCGCCGAATCTGGAGGGACACAACAAAATTATACCCTCAATGCGAGATGAGGAAATTTTGCCTTGCAGAATCTCAAGAGAAATTCCACATTCCCTGTAAAAAGGGCAAAAGGGTACTTGACACCCTTTATGCGACTAAGAAATTTCCCCCAAATAGCCGTCCCCATTGGAGAGGAAAACACATTTTTGGACTCAACTCGAGAAGAGGCCCTATTCCCATTTAACGGCTCGAGAGTAATCCGGAAGTTACCCTTCCAACACAAAGGGGACCTGACTTCCCTGAAGCAACCCGAGCGAGTTCCTGAGTTTCCCAACACGACTCGAGAAGTACCCCCAGATTCCTGCCGCAACTCAAGAAACACCACAAATTATCCCCTCATTGCAGATGAGGAAATTTTTCCCTGCAGAATCTCAAGATAAAACCCACATTCAGGTTTGAAAGGCAAAAGGGGACTTGACACCCTTTATGCGACTCAGAAAGTTCCCTCAAACAGCTTTCCCCTTGGAGAGTAGAACACACATTATGGACTCAACTCGAGAAGAGGCCCTATTCCCATTTAACGGCTCGAGAGTAAACTGGAAGTTCCCCTTCCAACACAAAAGGGGACCTGACTTCCCTGAAGAAACTTGAGCGAGTTCCTTAGATCCCCATCGCAACTCAAGAAGTAATCCCAGCTTTTCATTGAAACTAGAGAAAAACCACTGGAAAATATCCCCTCAATGCAAGAAGAGGAAATTTTGCACCGCAGACTCTCAAGAGAAATCCCACATTCCCACTTGAAAGTCGAAAGGTACTTGACACCCTTTATGCGACTCAGAAAGGTCCCTCACCTAGCCTTCCCTTACAGAGGAGAACACACTTTATGGACTCGATTCGTGAAGAGGCCCTATTCCCATTTAACAGCTCGAGAGTAATCCGGAAGTTCCCCTTCCAGCAAAAAAGGGGACCTGATTTCCAAGAAGCAAATCAAGCGAGTTCCTGAGTTTCCCGTCGCAACTTGAGAAGTACCCCCAGCTTCCCTCTGCAAATTGAGAAACGCCACAAAATTATCCCCCAATGCGAGATCAGGAAATTTTACTGCAGATCTCAAGGCAAATCCCACATTCCTACATAAAAGGCAAAAGGGTACAAGACATTCATGCGACCCAGAAAGTTCCCTCACACAGCCGTCCACATGGGAGAGGAGAATACAATTTATGGACTAAACTCGAGAATAGGCCCTATTCCCATTTAACAGCTCGAGAGTAATCCCGCCGTTCCCTTTCCAACACAAAAGGGGACCTGACTTCCCTGAAAAAACCTGAGAGATTTCCTGTTGTCCACATCTCAACTCGAGGACTACCCTCAGTTTCCCGCTGCAATTCGAAACAACACAAAATTATCTCCTCAATTCGAGATGAGGAATTTTGCGCTGCAGAATCTCAAGAGAAATCCGACATTCCCTCTTGAAAGGCAAAAGGGAATGTGACACCCTTTATGGGACTCAGAAATTTCCATAACACAGCCGTCCCCATTGGAGAGGAAAACACAATTATGGACTCAACTCGAGAAGAGGCAATATTCCCATTAAACGGCTTGAGAGTAATCCCGAAGTAGCCTTTCCAACACGAAAGGGGAAATGACTTCCCTGAAGGAACCCGGCCGAGTTCCTGAGGTTCCGTCACAAGTTGAGCAGTACCCCCAGCTTCCCGCCGCAAGTCAAGAAACACCACAAAATTATCCTCCAATGCGAGATGAGGAAATATTGTGTGGCAGATCTCGAGGGAAATCCCACAATCCCGCCTGAAAGGCAATAGGGTTCTTGACACTGTTTATGTGACTCAGAATGTTCCCTCACAGAGCCGTCCCCATTGGAGAGGAGAACACAATTTATGGACTCAACTCGAGAAGAGGCCCTATTCACAATTAATGGCTGGTCAGTAATCCGGAAGTTCCCCTTCCTTAACAAAAGGGGACCTGATTTCCCTGAAGCAACCTGAGAGAGTTCCTTAGGTCCCCGTCGCAACTCCAGAAGTACCCCCAGCTACCCGCCGCAAAACGTGAAACACCAAAAATTATCCAAAAGTGCTAGAAGGGGAAATTCGGGGTTTCAGAATCTCAAGAGAAACCCCACATTCCCTCTTGAAAGGCAAAAGGTTACTTGACACCCTTTATGCGACTCAGAAAGTTAACTCACAATGCCGTTCCCATTGGAGAGGAGAACACACTTTATGGACTCAATTCGAGATGAGCCCCAATCCCATTTAATGGATCGAGAGTAAACCGGAAGTTCCCCTTCCAACATCAAAGGAGACTTGACTTCCCTGAAGCAACCCGAGCGAGTAACTGAGGTCCCGGTCGCAACTCAAGCAGTTGCCCCAGCTTCCCGCCCTAACTCGGGAAACACCACAAAATTTTCCACTCAATGCAAGGTGAGGAAATTTTGCACAGCAGAATCTCAAGAGAAATACCACATTGCCTCTTGAAAGGCTAAAGGGTACTTGACACCCATTATTCGACTCACGAAGTTCCCTCATAAAGCCGTTCCCATTGGAGAGGAGATCACACTTTATGGACTCAACTCGAGAAGAGTCCCTATTCCCATTAAAGGGCTCAGGAGGAATCAGGAAGTTCCCCGTCCAGCACAAAAGGGGAACTGACTTCCCTGAAGTAACCCGAGTGATTTCCTGAGGTTCTCATCGCAACTCGATTAGTAACCCCAGCTTCCCGCTGCAATTTGAGAAATCCACAAACTTATCCCCTCAATGCGAGATGAGGAAATTTTGTGGTCAGAATCTCAAGAGAAATCCCACATTCCCACTTGAAAGGCAAAAGGTTACTTGACTCACTTTAGGCGACTCAGAATGTTCCCTAACATATGTATTCTGTGGAGAGGAGAACACACTTTATGGACTCAACTCGAAAAGAGGCAATATTCACATTTAACCGTTCGAGAGTAAAACGGAAGTTCCCCTTCCTACACAAAAGGGGACCTTACTTCCATGTAGCAACCTGAGCGATTTCCTGAGGTCCACGTCGCAACTCGAGACGTATCCCCAGCTTCCCGCCGCAACTCGAGAAATAGCATAAAATTATTCCCTCAAGGCGAGATGAGGAAATTTTGCGCTGCAGAATCTCAAGAGAAATACCACATTCCCTCTTGAAAGGCAAAAGGGTTCTTGACACCCTTCATGCGACCCAGAAAGTTCCCTCACACAGCCATCCCCATTGGACAGAAGAACACAATTTATGGACTCAATTTGAGATTAGCCCCTATTCCCATTTAACGCCCCGAGAGTAAACCGGAAGTTCTCCTTTCAACATCGAAGGAAACCTGACGTCCCTGAAGTAACCCGAGCGAGTTCCTGAGGTCCCGGTCGTAACTCGAGCAGTTGCCCCAACTTCCCACCCCAACTCGAGAAACACCACAAAATTTTGCACTCAATGCAAGGTGAGGAAATTTTGCACTGCAGAATCACAAGAGAAATACCACATTCCCTCCTGAAAGGCAAAAGTTTACGTGACACCCTTTATGTGACTCAGAAATGTCACTAACATCACTAGCCATTGGAGAGAAGAACAAACTTTTTGGACTCAATTCGAGATGAGCCCCTATTCCCTTTTAATGGCTCGAGAGTAAACCGGAAGTTTCCCTTCCAACACAAAAGGGGATCTGACTTCCCCGAAGCAACCCGAGCGAGTTCCTGAGCTCCCTGTCTCAACTCAAGAATTACCCCCAACTTCCCGCTGACGCTCAAGAAACACCACAAAATTATCCCCTCAATGTGAGAGGAGGAAATTTTGCACTGCAGAATCTCAAGAGAAATTCCACATTCCCTCTTGAAAGGCAAAAGGGTACTTGACACCCTTTAGGCGACTCAGAAAGTTCCCCCACACAGCCGTTCCCATTGGACAGGAGAACACACTTTATGGACTCAATTCGAGATGAGACCCTATTCCCATTTAATGGCTCGGGAGTAAACCGGAAGTTCCCCTTCCAACCCCAAAGGAGACCTGACTTCCCTGAAGCAACCCGAGCAAGTTCCTGAGGTCCCCGTTGCAACTCTAGCAGTTGCCCCAGCTTCCCGCCGCAACTCGAGACACAACAAAATTTCCCCCTCAATGGGAGATGAGGAAATTTTGCGCTGCAGAATCTCAAGAGAAATACCACTTTCCATCTTGAAAGGCTAAAGGGTAATTGACACCCTTTATGCGACTCAGAATTTTCACTAACATCAGTCCCCATTGGAGAGGAGAACACACTTTAAGGACCCAACTCGAGAAGAGACCAATTTCCTTTAAACGGCTCAAGAGTAATCCCGCAGTTCCACTTCCAACAAAAATGGGACCTGCCTATCTTGACTCAAAACAGGCGAATATCTGAGGTCCCCGTCCCCACTTGAGAAGTACCTCGAGCTTCCGGCCGCAACTCGAGAAACAGCATAAAATTATACCCTCAATGCGAGATGAGGAAATTTTCGCTGTGTAATCTCAAGAGTAATCCCACATTCCTGCTTGAAAGGCGAAAGGGTACTTGACACCCTTTATGTGACTGAGAAAGATCCCTTACATAGCCGTCCCCATTGGAGAGGAGAACACACTTTATGGACTCAACTTGAGAAGAGGCCCTATTCAAATTAAAGAGCTCAAGAGTAATCCGGTATTTCCCCTTCTAGCACAAAGTGGGACCTGACTTCCTTGAAGTAATTCGAGTGATTTCCTGAGGTCCCCGTCGCAACTCGAGAAGTACCCCCTGCTTTCCGCCGTAACTCTAAAAACACCACAAAATTATCCCCTCAATGATAGATGAGGAAATTTTACGCTGCAGAATCTCAAGAGAAATCCCAAATTCACGCTTGAAAGGCAAAAGGGTACTTGACTACCTTTATGCGACTCCCAATGTTCCCTAATATCCGTCCTCAGTGGAGAGGAGAATACACTTTATGGACTCAAATAGAGAAGAGGCAATATTCACATTTAACGGCTCGAAAGTGATCCGGAAGTTCCGCTTCCAGCAAAAAAGGAGACTTGAATTTCCTGAAGCAACCCAAGCGAGTTCTTGAGGTCCCCGTCGCAACTCGAGAAGTACCCCCTGCTTCCCGCCGCAACTGGACAAACACCACAAAATAATCCCCTCAATGCGAGATGAGGAAATTTTGCGCTGCAGAATCCCAAGAGAAATCCCACATTCCCGCTTGAAAGGCAAAAGGGTACTTGACACACTTTATGCCACTCAGAAAGTTCCTAACATCCGTCCGCAATGGAGAGGAGAACACACTTTATGGACTCAACTCGAGAAGAGGTCCTATTCCCATTAAAGGGCTCGACAGTAATCCGGAAGTTAACCTTCCAGCACAAAAGGGGACCTGACCTCCCTGAAGTAACTCGAGTGAGTTCCTGAGTCCCCAGCGCAACTCGAGAAGTTCCCCCAGCATCCCGCCGCAATTGGAGAAACAACACAAAATTGTCCTCTCATTGCGAGATGAGGAAATTTTGCGCTGCAGAATCTTAATATAAATCCCATATTATCGCTTGAAAGCAAAAGTGAACTTGGCTCCCTTGAGGCGACACCGAATGTTCCCTAACATCCCCTCTCAGTGGAGAGCAGAACACACTTTATGGACTCAACTCGAGAAGAGTCCCTATTCCCAAAAAGGACTCGAGAGTAATCTGGAAATTCCCCTTCCAGCACAAAAGGGGACCTGATTTCCCTGAAGTAACTCGAGTGAGTTCCTGAAGACCCTGTTGCAACTGGAGAAATACCCCCAGCTACCCGCCGCAATTCGAGAAACAACACAAAATTATCCCCCCAATGCGAGATGAGGAAATTTTGCGCTGCAGATTTTCAAGAGAAATCCCACATTCCCGCTTGAATGGCAAAAGGGTACTTGACACCCATTATGCGACTCAGACATTTCACTAACATCAGTCCCCATTGGAGAGGAGAACGCACTATATGGACTCAAATCGAGATGAGCCCCTATTCCCATATAACCGCTCAAGTGTAAACCGGAAGTTCCCGTTACAAGACCAATGGGGACCTGACTTCATTGAAGCAACCCAAGCGAGTTACTGAGGTCCCCGTCGCAACTAGATAAGTACCCTCAGCTTCCCGCAGTAACTCGAGAAACACCAGAAAATTTTCACATCAATGCGAGATGAGGAAATTTGCGTGCAGATTATCAAGAGAAAAACCACATTCCCTCTTTAAAGGCAAAAGTGTACTTGACACCCTTTATGCGACTGAGAAATTTCACTAAATTTAGTCCCGATTGGAGAGGAGAACACTTTATGGAATAAATTGGAGATAAGGCCCTATTCCCATTTAACGGCTCGGGAGTAAACCACAAGTTCCCCGTCCAACACCAAAGGGGACCTGACTTCCCTGAAGCAACCCGAGCGAGTTCCTGAACTCCGGGTGGCAACTCGATAAGTAATCCCAGCTTCCCGCCGCCACTCCAGTAACACCACAAAATTATCCACTCAATACGAGATGAGGAAATTGTGCTCTGCATAATCTCAAGAGAAATACGAAATTCTCCCTTGAAATGCAAAACGGTACTTGACACCCTTTATGCGACTCAGAAAGATCCCTCAAAAAGCCGTCCCCTTTAGAGAGGAGAACACACTTTATGGACTCAATTCGAGATGAGCCCCTATTCCCATTTAATGGCTTGAGAGTAAACCGGACGTTCCCCTTTCAACACCAAAGGAGACCTGACTTCCCTGAAGCAACCCGAGCAAATTCCTGAGGTCCGGGTAGCAACTGGAGAAGTACCCCCAGCTTCCCTCCGCAACTCGAGAAGCACAAGAAAATTTTCCCCTCAATACGAATTGAGGAAATTTTTCGCTGCAGAATCTGAAGAGAAATATAACATTGCCTCTTGAAATGCAAAAGGGTACTTGACACCCTCTATGCGACTCAGAAAGTTCCCTACACAGCCGTCCCCATTGGACAGGAGAATACAGTTTATGGACTCAATTCGAGATGAGCCCCTATTCCCATTTAACGGCTCGAGAGTAAACCAGAAGTTCCCCTTCCAACACAAAAAGGGACCTGACTTCCCTGAAGCAACCCGAGAGAGTTCCTTATGTCTGCATCGAAACTTGCGAAGTATCCCCAGCTTCCCGCCACAACTCGTAAAACACCAAATATTATCCAGTCAATGCGAGATGAGGAAATTTTGCACTGCAGAATCTCAAGAGAAATACCACATTCACTCTTGAAAGGCAAAAGGGTACTTGACACCCTTTATGCGACTCAGAAAGTTCCCTCACACAGCCGTTCTCATTGGAGAGGAGAACACATTATATGGACTCAAATCGACATGGGCCCCTACTCACATATAAAAGCTGGAAAGTTAACCAGAAGTTCCCCTTCCTACACAAAAGGGGAACTGACTTCCTTGAAGCAACCCGAGCGAGTTCTTGAGGTCCCTGTCGCAACTCAAGAAGTACCCCCAGCTTGCAGCTGCAACTCGAGAAACACCAAAAAATTATCCCCTCAAGGCGAGATCAGGAAATTTTGCGTTGCAGAATCTCAAGAGAATTACCACATTCCCTCTTGAAAGGCAAAAGGGTACTTGACACCCTTCATGCGACTCAGAAAGTTCCCTCACACAGCCGTCCCCATTGGACAGTAGAACACACTTTAAGGACGCAATTCGAGATTAGCCCCTATTCCCATTTAACGCCTCGAGAGTAAACCGGAATTTCCCCTTCCAACATCAAAGGAGACTTGACTTCCCTGAAGCAACCCGAGCGAGTAACTGAGGTCCCGGTCGCAACTCAAGCAGTTGCCCCAGCTTCCCGCCCTAACTCGGGAAACACCACAAAATTTTCCACTCAATGCAAGGTGAGGAAATTTTGCACAGCAGAATCTCAAGAGAAATACCACATTGCCTCTTGAAAGGCTAAAGGGTACGTGACACCCTTTATTTGACTCAAGAACTTCCCTCACAAAGCCGTTCCCATTGGAGAGGAGATCACACTTTATGGACTCAACTCGAGAAGAGTCCCTATTCCCATTAAAGGGCTCAGGAGGAATCAGGAAGTTCCCCGTCCAGCACAAAAGGGGAACTGACTTCCCTGAAGTAACCCGAGTGATTTCCTGAGGTTCTCGTCGCAACTCGATTAGTAACCCCAGCTTCCCGCCGCAATTTGAGAAATCCACAAACTTATCCCCTCAATGCGAGATGAGGAAATTTTGAGGTCAGAATCTCAAGAGAAATCCCACATTCCCACGTGAAAGGCAAAAGGGTATTGACTCACTTTAGGCGACTCAGAATGTTCCCTAACATATGTATTCTGTGGAGAGGAGAACACACTTTATGGACTCAACTCGTAAAGAGGCAATATTCACATTTAACGGTTCGAGAGTAAACCGGAAGTTCCCCTTCCTACACAAAAGGGGACCTTACTTCCATGTAGCAACCTGAGCGATTTCCTGAGGTCCACGTCGCACCTCGAGACGTATCCCCAGCTTCCCGCCGCAACTCGAGAAACAGCATAAAATTATTCCCTCAAGGCGAGATGAGGAAATTTTGCGCTGCAGAATCTCAAGAGAAATACCACATTCCCTCTTGAAAGGCAAAAGGGTACTTGACACCCTTCATGCGACTCAGAAAGTTCCCTCACACAGCCGTCCCCATTGGAGAGAAGAACACAATTTATGGACTCAATTTGAGATTACCCCCTATTCCCATTTAACGCCTCGAGAGTAAACCGGAAGTTCCCCTTCCAACATCGAAGGAGACCTGACGTCCCTGAAGTAACCCGAGCGAGTTCCTGAGGTCCCGGTCGTAACTCGAGCAGTTGCCCCAACTTCCCACCCCAACTCGAGAAACACCACAAAATTTTGCACTCAATGCAAGGTGAGGAAATTTTGCACTGCAGAATCACAAGAGAAATACCACATTCCCTCCTGAAAGGCAAAAGTTTACGTGACACCCTTTATGCGACTCAGAAATGTCACTAACATCACTAGCCATTGGAGAGAAGAACAAACTTTTTGGACTTAATTCGAGATGAGCCCCTATTCCCTTTTAATGGCTCGAGAGTAAACCGGAAGTTTCCCTTCCAACACAAAAGGGGATCTGATTTCCCCGAAGCAACCCGAGCGAGTTCCTGAGCTCCCTGTCGCAACTCAAGAAGTACCCCCAGCCTCCCGCCACAAATCGAGAAACACCAAAAAACTAATCCCTCAGTGCGAGATGAGTAAACCGGAAGTTCCCCTTCCAACCCCAAAGGAGACCTGACTTTCCTGAAGCAACCCGAGCAAGTTCCTGAGGTCCCCGTTGCAACTCTAGCAGTTGCCCCAGCTTCCCGCCGCAACTCGAGACACAACAAAATTTCCCCCTCAATGGGAGATGAGGAAATTTTGCGCTGCAGAATCTCAAGAGAAATACCACTTTCCATCTTGAAAGGCTAAAGGGTAATTGACACCCTTTATGCGACTCAGAATTTTCACTAACATCAGTCCCCATTGGAGAGGAGAACACACTTTAAGGACCCAACTCGAGAAGAGACCAATTTCCTTTAAACAGCTCAAGAGTAATCCCACAGTTCCACTTCCAACAAAAATGGGACCTGCCTATCTTGACTCAAAACAGGCGAATATCTGAGGTCCCCGTCCCCACTTGAGAAGTACCTCGAGCTTCCGGCCGCAACTCGAGAAACAGCATAAAATTATACCCTCAATGCGAGATGAGGAAATTTTCGCTGTGTAATCTCAAGAGTAATCCCACATTCCTGCTTGAAAGGCGAAAGGGTACTTGACACCCTTTATGCGACTGAGAAAGATCCCTTACATAGCCGTCCCCATTGGAGAGGAGAACACACTTTATGGACTCAACTTGAGAAGAGGCCCTATGCAAATTAAAGCGCTCAAGTGTAATCTGGTATTTCCGCTTCTAGCACAAAGTGGGACCTGACTTCCTTGAAGTAATTCGAGTGATTTCCTGAGGTCCCCATCGCAACTCGAGAAGTACCCAACTTCCTGCCGTAAATCGAGAAACACCAGAAAATTATCCCCTCAATGTGAGATGACTAAAATTTTTTGCTGCAGAATCTCAAGAGACATCCCACATTCCCTCTAGAAAGGCAAAAGTGTACTTGACAAACTTTATGAGACTCACAAAATTCCCTCACACAGCCGTCCCCATTGGTGAGGAAAATACACTTTTTGGACTCAACACGAGAAGAGGCGCTATTCCCCTTTAACGGTTCGAGAATAATCCTGAGGTTTCCCCTACTTCACAAAAGTGGAATTTACTTCCCTGTAGGAACCCGAGCGAGTTCCTGACGTCCCGCTCGCAACTCGAGATGTACCCCCAGCTTCCGGCCTCAACAGGCATAACACCACAAAATTATCCCTTCAATGCGTGATGAGGAAATTTTGCGCAGCACTATTCAAGAGAAATCCCACATTCTCGACTGAAAATCAAAAGGGTACTTGACACCCTTTATGCGACATATAAATTTCCCTCACACAGACGTCCCAATTGGAGAGTAGAACACACTTTATGGACTCAACTCGAGAAGAGGCCCTATTCCCATTTAACAGCTCGAGAGTAATCCGGAAGTTCCCCTTCCAACAAAAAAGGGGAACTGACCTACCTGAAGCAACCCGAGCGAGTTCCTGAGTTCCCTGTCACAACTCCAGAAATACCCCAATCTTCCCGCCGCAACTCGAGAAACACCAAAAAATTATCCCCTCAATGCGAGATGAGGAAATTTTCCTCTGCAGAATCTCAAGAGAAATAAAATATTCCAACTTAAAAGGCAAAAGTGTACTTGACACCCTTTATGGGACTCAGAAAGTGCCCTCAATCAGCCATCCCCATTGGAGAGTAGAACACACTTTATGGACTCAAATCGAGAAGAGGCCCTATTCCCATTTAATGGATCGAGAGTAATCCCGAAATTCCCCTCCCAACACAACAGCGGACCTGATTTCCCTGACGAAACCCAAGCGAGTTAATGAGGTCCCCGTCGCAACTCGAGAAGTTCCCCCAACTTCCCGCCGAAACTCGAGAAACACCACAAAATTATCCCCTCAATGTGAGATGAGGAAATTTTGCGCTGCAGAATCTCAAGAGAAAGCCTACTTTCCCGCTTGAAAGGCAAATGGGTACTTGAAACGCTTTATGCGACTCAGAAATTTCCCTCACACAGTCGTCCCCACTGGAGAGTAGAACTTACTTTATGGACTCAACTCGAGAAGATGCCCTATTTCCATTTAACGGCTCGAGAGTAATCCCGAAATTCCCTTTCCATTAAATAGGGGACCTAACTTCCCTGAAGCAACATGAGCGAGTTCCTGAATTTCATGTCGCAACTCGATATGTACCCCCAGTTTCCCGCATCAACAGGAGAAACACAACAAAATTATCCCCTCAATGCGAGATGAGGAAATTTTTCGCAGCAGTATTCAAGAGAAATCCCACATTCTTGGCTGAAAATCAAAAGTGTACTTAACACTCTTTATGCGACACATAAATTTCCCTCACACAGACGTCCCAGTTGGACAGGAGAACACACATTATGGACTCAACTCGAAAAGAGGCCCTATTCCCATTTAATAGCTCGAGAGTATTCCCGAAGTTTCCCTTCCTTCACAAAAGGGGAATTGACTTCTCTAAAGCAACACGAGCGAGTAGCTGAGGTCCCGTGGCAACTGGAGAAGTACACCCAGCTACCCCCAACTCGAGAAACACCACAAAATTATCTCCTCAAAGCGAAATAAGGAAATTTTGGGCTGCAGATCTCAAGAAAAGACACACATTCCCGCTTGAAAGGCAAAAGGCTACTTGACAAACTTTGTGCGACTCAGAAAATTCCCTCAAACAGCCGCCCCATTGGAGAGGAAATTACACTTTTTGGACTAAACTCGAGAAGAGGTCCTATTCCCATTTAACGGCTCGAGAGTAATCCAGAAGTTCCCCTTCCAACAAAAAAGGTGACCTTATTCCCTGAAGCAACTCGAGTGAGTTCCTGAGGTCCCTGTTGCAACTCGAGAAGTACCTATAGCTTCCCACCGCAACTCGACTAACACCACAAAATTATCCCCTCAAAGCGAAATGAGGAAATTTGGGGCTGCAGAATTTCAGAGAATTCCCACATTCCCGCTTGAAAGGCATAAGTGTACTTGACACCCCTTATGCGACTCAGAAAGTTCCCTCAAACAGCATTCCCGATTGGAGAGTAGAACTCACCTTATGGACTAAACTCGAGAAGAGGCTCTATTCCCATTTAATGCCTCTGGAGTAACCTGGAAGTTCCTCTTCCAACACAAAAGGAGAACTGACTTTCCTGAAGCAACCCGAGCGAGTTCATGAGGTCCTCGTCGCAACTCGAGAAGTACCCCAAGATTCCCGTAGACACTAGAGAAAAACAACAAAATTATCCCCTCAATTCGAGATGAGGAAATTGTGCGCTGCACAATCTCAAGAGAAATCCCACATTCCCTGTTGAAAGGCAAAAGGATACTTGACATCCTTAATGGGACTCAGAAAGTTCCCTCACACAGCCGTCCCCATTTGAGAGGAGAACACACTTTATGGCCTCACCTCGAGAAGAGGCCCTTTTCCCATTTAACGTCGTGAAAGTAATCCCGAATTTCCACTTGCTTCACAATAGGGGACTTGACTTCCCTGAAGCAACCGGAATGAGTTCCCGAGGTCGTCCTTGTACCTCGAACATTACTGCCAGCTTCCCGCCGCTTCTCGGGAAACACCACAAAATTATCCCCTCAGTGCGAGATTAGGTAATTTTGTGCTGCAGGATCTCAAGAGAAAAGCCACATTCCCGATTGAAAGGTAAAATTGTAGTGACACCCTTTATGTGACTCAGAAATTTCCCTCACATATATGTCCCAATTGGAGAGGAAAAAACACTTTATGGGCTCAACACGAGAAGAGGCCCTACTCCGATTTAATTGCTCGAGAGTAATCCGGAATTTCCCCTTCCAACACAAAAGGGGACCTGACTTCCCTGAAGCAACCCGAGCTAGTTCCTGAGGTCCCCGTCTCACCTCGAGAAGTACCCCCAGCTTCCCGCCAAATCTCGAGAAACACCACTAAAATATGGCCTCAATGCGGCATGAGGAAATTTTGTGTGGCAGTATCTCAAGAGAAATCCCACATTCCCACTTGAAAGGCAAAAGGGTACTTGACACCCTTTATGTGACTCAGAATTTTCCCTCACACAGCCATCCCCATTGTAGATGAGAACACACTTAATGGACTCAATTCGAGATGAGGCCCTATTCCCATTAAATGGCCCGAAAGTAATCCAGAAGTTCCCCTTTCAACACAGAACGGAGACCTGACTTCCCTGAAGCAACCCGATCTAGTTCCTGTAGTCCCCGTTGCAACTCTAGAAGTACCCCCAGCTTCCCGCGGTAACTCGAGAAACACCACAAAAATATGGCCTCAATGCGAGATGAGGAAATTTTGCGCGGAAATATCTCAAGAGAAATCCCACAATCCCACTTGAAAGGCAAAATGGTACTTGACACCCTTTATGCGGCTCAGAAATTTCCCTCACACAGCCGTCCCCATTGGAGAGGAAAACACACTTTTTGGACTCAACCTGAGTGAAGGACCTATTCCCATTTAACGCCTGGAGAGTGATCCGGAAGCTCCCCTTCCAACACAAAAGGAGAGCTGACTTTCCTGAAGCAACCCCAGCGAGTTCCTGAGGTCCCCGTTGCAACTAGAGAATACCCGCAGCTTCCCATCGAAACTCTAGAAACACCACAAAAATATGGCCTCAATACAAGATGAGGAAATTTTGGGCAGCAGAATCTCAAGAGAAATCCCACATTACCGCTTGAAAGGAGAATCGGAATTTGACACCCTTTATGCGACTGAGAAAGTTCCCTAACACAGCCGTCCCCATTGGAGAGGAGAACAAAATTTACGGACTCAACTCGAGAAGAGGCCCTATTCCCATTGAACTGCTAGAGAGTAATCCCACAGTTCCCCTTCCAACACAAAGGGAAATTGACTTCTCAGAAGCAACACGGGGGATTACCTGAGGTCCCCGTCGCAAATCGAGAGGAAGCCGAAGCTTCCCACCGACACTCAAGTAAAACCACAAGATTGTGCCCTGAAGGCGAGATGAACAACATTTCCGTTTCAGATTCGGTAAGAGAAATTCCACATTCCCACTTGAAACTCGACAGGTTACTTAACATCCTTTATGCGACTAAAAACTAAACCGACATACATAGCCCCAATCCTGAGGAACACCGAGTTTCTTGCCACACTGACAAAATGTCCCGTTTTCCACTTCTCTTTTACAGATGAGAGTTGATTCCTCTGCTTTCTCTGGAATGGAATCCAGACGTTCCGGTCGCACAGAAAGTGTAGGCAGGTACAATCTTGAAACTCGGGAGGATAACCGATTTTCAAAACACAAGGGGAAAAGGTACGTATGTCACCACCCAATCGAGATACTGTCTGATTCTACTGCACAGGTTCAAATGTTTCCTCGAGTATCAACTCACAGGACGAATGGAGTCCTGACTCCAAGAGCATACTCTATACAATCTCCAGGTACAAATGCAACTCTAAAGTGGCCCATCAACCGTATTACAACTCGAGAAGAAAGCGAAGTTCCAGGCCTGAACAAGAGATGAGGCCTGAATACCCTAGAGAATATTGAGAACAACCGCGTGATACCTGTCTCCACTGGAGAAGAACAAACAGTTGACCGACACAACGCTAAATGCGGCTCTATACCTCTGCTGCTCCTTATACAGGAATCTCAAGGTTCCCCTTCAAAAACGATAGAAGAACTGACTTCCCTGGGGCAACACGAGCGAGTTCCTGAGGTCCCCGTCGCAACTCGAGAGGAACCCCTAGCTTCCCTCCGCAACTCGAGAAACACCACAAAATTTTCCCCTCAATGCGAGGTGAGGAAATTTTCCGCTGCAGAATCTCAAGAGAAATCCCACATTACCGCTTGAAAGGAGAATGGGAACTTGACACCCTTTATGCGACTGAGAAAGTTCCCTAACACAGCCGTCCCCATTGCAGAGAACAAAATTTACGGACTCACTCGAGAAGAGGCCCTATTCCCATTGAACGGCTCGAGAGTAATCCCGAAGTTCCCCTTTCAACACAAAGGGAACCTGACTTCTCAGAAGCAACACGGGGGATTACCTGAGGTCCCCGTCCAAAATCGAGAGGGAGCCGAAACTTCCCACTGACACTCAAGAAAATCCACAAGATTGTACCCTCAAGGCGAGAAGAACAACATTTCTGTTTCAGATTTGGTAAGAGAAATTCCACATTCCCACTTGAAACTCGACACATTACTTAACATCCTTTATGCGACTAAAAACTAAACCGACATACACAGCCCCAATCCCGAGGAACACCGAGTTTCTTGCCACACTGACAAAATGCCCCGTTTTCCACTTCTCTTTTACAGATGAGAGTTGATTCCTCTGCTTTCTCTGGAATGGAATCCAGACGTTCCGGTCTCACAGGACGTATAGGCAGGTACAATCTTGAAACTCGGGAGGATAACCGGTTTGCAAAACACAAGGGGAAAAGGTACGGATGCCACCACCCAATCAAGATACTGTCTGATTCTAGTGCCCAGGTTCAAATGTTTCCTCTAGTATCAAGTCACAGGACGAATGGAGTCCTGACTCCAAGAGCATACTCTATACAATCTCCAGGTACAAATTCAACTCTAAAGTGGCCCATCAACGGTATTACAACTCGAGAAGAAAGCGCAGTTCCAGGCTTGAATAAGAGACGAGGCCTGAATACCCTGGAGAATTTTGAGAGCAACCGTGCAATCCCTCTCTCCACTGGAGAAGAAGAAACAGTTGCCCGACTCAATGCTCGATGCGGCCCTATTGCTCTGCTTCTCCTTATAGAGGAATCCCGAGGTTCCCCTTTCGACAGGATAGGAGACCTGAGGTCCCTGGGGCAACACGAGCGAGTTCCTTATGTCCCCATCGCAACTCGAGAGGAATCCCCTGCTTCCAAACACAAGCCAAGAAACAACACAAAATTATCCCTTCAATGCGATATGAGGACTTCTTTCGTCAGCAGAGTCTCAAGAGAACTGCCACATTCCCTCTTGAAAGGCGATTGGGTACTTGTCACCCTTTATGCGACCCAAATACTTCCCTGACATAGCAGTCCACATTGAAGAGAAGCACACAATTTATGTACACAACACTTCATGTGGCCCTATTCATATCCTGAGCCTAGACATGAATCCGGAGGTTTCCCTTCCAACAGCAAATGATTTTGAACATCTTGGGACAACGAGAGCGGGTTCCAGAGGTCCCCGTTGCAACTCGAGAACCACACCAAGCTTTCCCCCGCAACACGAGAAAAACGACAATGTTACCCCATCAATGCGAGATGAGGAAATATTCTGCTGCAGAATCTCAATAGAAATCCCATATTCCTACTTGAAACTCGAACTGTACTTGACAGCCATTATGTGACTCAAAAAGTTCCCTACCATACCTGTCCCCCTGAAGAGGAGTACACAATTTACGGACTGAACTTGAGATTAGGCCCCATTTCCATTTAAGGTCTCGAGAGTAAACCCGAAGTTTCCCGTACCATTCAAAAGAGGACCTGAATTCCCTGAAGCAACACTAGCTACGACATGAGGTCCCCCTCGCAACTCGAGAAGAACCCCAAACTTTCCAGTGCAATGTGAGAAATACCACAAAATTTTCCCCTCAATGTGAGATGAGGAACATTTCCACTGCAGAGTTTCAAGAGGAATCTCACATTCCCGCTTGAAACTCAAAGGGCCACTTGACATTATTTATTCGACTCAAAAAGTTCCCTAACAAACATCCCCACTGGAGACGTACACACAGTTTACAGACGTAAATTGAGATGAGGCCCTATTCCCATTTAGCAGCTCGAGAATAATCCCGAAGTTCCTCTTCCAACAAAAAATGGAACTAACTTCTCTGAAGCAACACGGGGATTTCCTGAGTTCCCCATCACAACTCGAGGGGTAGCCCAAGCTTCCCGCCACAAGAAAAACCACAAGATTCTTCCCTCAAGGCGAGATGAAGAACATTTCCATTTCAGTTTCGCAAGAGAAATTCAAATGTAACCTCGAGTATCAACTCACAGGACGAGTGGAGACCTGACTGCACAAGCATACTCTATACAATCTCCAGGTACAAATTCAACTCTAATGTGGCGTAACACTCGTATTACAACTCGAGAAGAAAGCACAGTTCCAGGTCAGAACAAGAGAGGAGAACTGAAGCCCCTGGAGAATATTGAGAGCAACCGGAGATCCCTGTCTCCACTGGAGAAGAAAAAAGAGTTGCCTGACTCAACACTCAATGCGGCCCTATTCCTCTGCTTCTCCTTATAGAGGAATCCTGAGTTTCCCCTTTCAACACTATAGGAGTCCTGACTTCCCTGGGTCAACACGAGCGAGTTCCTGACATCCCCGTCGCAACTCAAGATGAACCCCAACTTCCCACCGCAACTCAAGAAACACCACAAAATTATCCCCTCAATGCGAGATGAGGAATTTTTTCCGTGTCAGTGTCTCAAGAGAAATCCCACATTCTAGCTTGAAAGGCGAACGGGTACTTGACACACTTTATGTGACTCAGAAAGTTCCCTACCATAGCCATCCCCACTCGAGAGGAGCACACAATTTATATTCTTAACTTGAGATGAGGCCCTATTATCATTTAACGACTCAAGAGTAATCCAGAAATTCCCCTTCCAACAAAAAATGGACCTGACTTCTCTGAAGAGACACGGGGATTTCCTGAGGTCCCCATTGCAAATCAAGAGGGAGCCCAGGCCTCCTGCCACAACTCGAGAAACACCACAAAATTATCCCCTCAATGCGAGATGATGAATTTTTTCTGCGGCAGAGTCTCAAGAGAAATCCCACTATCCCACTTGAAACTCGAATGGGAACTTGACACCCTTTAAGCATACCAAATGCTTCCCCAACATAGCCGTCCACATTGAAGCGGAGCACACAATTTACGTACACAACACTAGATGCAGCCCTATTTATCTCCTGCGACTAGACATGAATCGTGAGGTCCCCTTCAAACAGCAAACGATTTCAACCTTCTTGGGACAACGTGATCGTGTTCCTGGGGTCACCGTCACAACTCGAAAGGGACTGCAATATTTCCGCCGCAACTCAAGATAAACGAAAACGTTCCCCCATCAATGCGAGCTGAGGAAATTTTCTGCAGCAGAATCTCAAGAGAAATCCCACATTTCCGCTTGAAAATCGAACGGAAACTTGACACCCTTTATGCGACCAAAAACTTCACCGAGATAGCCATCCACATTGAAGCGGAGAACACAATATATCTACACAGCACTAGATGCGACCATATTACTCTGCCATGCCTCAAGAGGAATTCCGATGTTCCCCTTCCAACGCGCAAAGATACCTAACTTCCCTGGGACATCGCGATCTAGGTCCTGAGGTCCCCTTCGCAACTCGAGAGTAACAGGAAGCTTCCTGCTGCGAGTCGAGAAACAACACAAAATTATCCCCTCAATGCGAGAATCTCAAGAGAAATCCCACATTCCCGCTTGAAATGCGAACGGGAACTTGACACACTTTATGTGACTCAGAAAGTTCCCTAACAGTGCCGTCCCCATTGGAGAGAACACAATTCACGGACTCAACTCGAGAAGAGGCCCTATTCTGATTTAACGGCTTGAGAGAAATCCCGAAGTTCCACTTCCAACACAAAAGGGGACCTGACTTCCCTGGGGGAACACAAGCGAGTTCCTGAGGTCCCCGTCGCACGTCGAGAATAACCCCAAGGTTTCCACCACAACTCGAGAAACACCACAAAATTTTCCCCTCAATGCGAGATGAGGATATTTTCCGCTGAAGAGTCTCAAGAGAAATCACACATTACTGCTTGAAACCCGAACGGGTACTTGACATCCTTTATGTGACTCCAAAACATCCTCGAGATAGTGGTCCATATTGAAGCAGAGAACACAAATTATCTACACAGCACTAGATTCGACACTATTGTCTGATTCTACTGCACAGTTTCAAATGTAGCCTCGAGTATCAAAACACAGGACAAAATGGTGACCTGAATCCATGAGCATACTCTATACAATCTCAAGGTACAAATGCAAAAAAGGAAAATGGCTGTCTGAGGAGGCCTTACAAATAGCTGTGAAAAGAAGAGAAGCGAAAAGTAAAGGAGGAAAAGATAGATATAAGCATCTGAATGCAGAGTTCCAAAGAAGAGCAAGGAGAGATAAGAAAGCCTTCCTCAGCGATCAATGCAAAGAAATAGAGGATAACCACAGAATAGGAAAAACAAGAGTTCTTTTCAAGAAAATTAGAGATATCAAGGGAATATTTCATGCAAAAATGGGCTCGATAAAGGACAGAACTGGTATGGACCTAATAGAAGCAAAATTTATTAAGAGAAGGTGGCAAGAATACACAGAAGAACTGTACAAAAAAGGTCTTCACGATGAAGATAATCAGGATGCTGTGATCACTCACCTAGAACCAGACATCTTGCAATGTGAAGGCAAGTGGGCCTTAGAGAGCATCACGACGAACAAAGCTAGTGGAGGTGATGGACTTCCAATTGAGCTATTTCAAATCCTAAAAGATAATGCTGTGAAAGTGTTGCACTCAATATGCCAGCAGATTTGGAAAACTCAGCAGTGGTCACAGCACTGGAAAAGGTCAGCCTTCATTCCAATCCCAAAGAAAGGCAATGCCAAAAAATGCTCAAACTACCACACAATTGCATTCATCTCACACGCTAGGAAAGTCATGCTCAAAATTCTCCAAGCTGGGCTTCAGCAATATGTGAATCGTGAACTTCCAGATGTTCAAGCAGGTTTAAAAAAAGGCAGAGGCACCAGAGACCAAGTTGCCAACATCCGCTGGCTTATGGAGAAAGCAAGAGAGTTCCAGAAAAACATCTATTTCTGCTTCATTGACTATGCCAAGGCCTTTGACTGTGTGGATCACAGTAAACTGTGGAACATTCTGAAAGAGATGGAAATTCCAGACCACCTGACGTGCATCTGGAGAAACCTGTATGCAGGTCAGGAAGCAACAGTTAGAACTGGGCATGGAACAACAGACTGGTTCCAAATAGGAAAAGGAGTACGTCAAGGTTGTATATTGTCACCCTGCTTATTTAACTTCTATGCAGAGTATATCATGAAAAACTGTGGGCGGGAAGAAGCACAAGCTGGAATCAAGATTGCCAGAAGAAATATCAATAACCTCAGATATGCAGATGAGACCACCCTTACGGCAGAAAATGAAGAGGAATACAAAGGTCTCTTGATGAAAGCAAAAGAGAAGAGTGAAAATGTTGGCTTGAAGCTCAACATTCAGAAAACGAAGATCATCGCATCTGGTCCCATCACTTCTTGGGAAATAGATTGGGAAACAGTCGAAACCGTGTCAGACTTTATTTTTGGGGGCTCGAAAATCACTGCAGATGCTGAATGCAGCCATGAAATTAAAAGACGCTTACTCCTTGGAAGGAAAGTTATGACCAGCATAGATAGCATATTAAAAAGCAGAGACATTACTTTGCCAACCAAGGTCCGTCTAGTCAAGACTATGGTTTTTCCCGTGGTCATGTATGGATGTGAGAGTTGGACTGTGAAGAAAGCTGATCGCCGAAGAATTGATGCTTTCGAACTGTGGTGCTGGAGAAGACTCTTGAGAGTCCCTTGGACTGCAGGGAGATCCAACCAGTCCATTCTAGAGGAGATAAATCCTGGGTGTTCATTGGAAGGACTTATGCTAAAGCTGAAACTCCAATACTTTGCCACCTCATGCTATGAGATGACTCACTGGAAAAGACTCTGATCCTGGGAGCGGTTGGGGGTAGGAGGAGAAGGGGACGACAGAGAATGAGGTGGCTGGATGGCATCACTGACTCGATGGACATGAGTTTGAGTGAACGTCGGGAGTTGGTGATGGACAGGGAGGCCTTTCGTGTTGTGGTTCAGGAGTCACTAATAGTCGGACACGACTGAGCGACTGAATCGAACTGAACTGAAAGTGGCCTATCACCCGTATTACAACTCCAGAAGAAAGCACACTTCCAGGTCTGAACAAGAGACGAGGCCTAAATCCCCTGGAGAATTTCGAGGGCAACCGCGAGGTCCCTGTCTCCACTGGAGAAGAACAAACAGTTGACTGACTCAACGCTAAATGGGGCCCTATTCCTCTGCTGCTTTTTATAGAGGAATCTCGAGGTTCCCCTTCCAAAAAGATAGGAGACCTGACTTTCCTGGGGCAACACGAACGAGTTCCTGGGGTCTTCGTCGCAACTCGAGGGGAACCTCAAGATTCACGCCGCAAATCGGGAAACACCACAAATTATCCCCTCAATGCGAGATGAGGACATTTTCCACTGCAGAATCTCAAGAGTAATCCCACATTTCCACTTGAAAGGCGAACGGGAACTTGACATCCTTTATGCGACTCAGTAAGTTACCTAACACAGCCGTCCCCATTGGAGAGGAGAACACAATTTACGGACTCAGGTCGTGAAGAGGTCCTGTTCACATTTAACAGGTCGACAGTAATCCTGAAGTTCCCCTTCCAACAAAAAAGGGGACCTGACTTCCCTGAAGCAATACAAGCCATTTCCTGAGGTCCCCATCGCAAGTCGAAAAAAACACCAAGTTTTAAACCGCAACTAGAGAAACACCACAAAATTTTCCCCTCAATGCGAGATGAGGATAATTTCCGCTGCACAGTCTCAAGAGAAATCGCACATTACCGGTTGAAACCCGAACGGAACTTGACACACTTTATGCGACTCAGTAAGTTCCCTAACACAGCCGTCTCCATTGCAGAGGAGAACACAATTTATGAACTCAAATCTAGAAGAGGCCCTATTCCCATTGAACGGCACGAGAGTAATCCCGAAGTTCCCCTTTGAACACAAAAGGGGACCTGCCTTCTCTGAAGCAACATGGGGGATTTCCTGAGGTCCCCGTCCCAAATCGAGAGGGGGACAAAGCTTCCCGCCGCAACTCGAAAAACACCTCAATATTTTCCCCTCATTGCGAGATGAGGATATTTTCTGCTGCAGAGACTCAAGAGAAATCGCACATTACCGTTTGAAACTCGAACGGGTACTTGACACCATTTATGCGACCCAAAAACTTCCCCAAGAAAGCCGTCCACATTGAAGCGGAGAACACAATTTTCTATACAACACTAGATGTGATCCTGTTATTCTATTGTGTCTCCAGAGGAATCACCATGTTCCCCTTCTAACACGCAATGAGACCCAACTTCCCTGGGACATCGCGATTAAGGTCCTGAGGTCCCCGTCACAACACGACAGGAACATCTATCTTCCTGCCGCAAGTCGAGAAACACCACAATATTACCCCTCAATGAGAGATGAGGAAAATTTCCACCGCAGATCTCTAGAGAAATCCCACATTGCCGCTTGAAACGCGAACGTTAACTTGACAACATTTATGCGACTCAGAAAGTTCCCTAACACAGCGGTCCCCATTGAAGAGGAGTACACATTTCACGGACTCAACTCGAGAAGAGGCCCTATTCCCATTTAACGGCTCGAGAGTAATCCCGAAGTTTTCCTTCCAAAAAAAAAGGGGGACTGACTTCTCTGAAGCAACATGGAGGATTTCCTGATGTCCCCTTGGCAAATCGAGAGAGAGCCCAAGCTTCCAGCCGCAACTCGAGAAAAACCACAAGATTCTGCCCTCAAGGCGAGATGAAGAACATTTGCATTTCAGATTCGCAAGAGAAATTCCACATTCCCGCTTGAAACTCGACAGTTTACTTAACATCCTTAATGAGACTAAAAACTAAACCTACATACACAGCCCCAATCCAGAGGAACACCGAGTTTCTTGCGACCCTGACAAAATGCCCCGTTTTCCACTCCTTTTTCCAGATAAGTGTTGATTCCTCTGCTTCCTCTGGAATGGAAATCAGACGTTCCGATCCCACAGGACGAGCAGGCAGGTACCACCTTGAAATTCGGGAGGATAACCGGTTTTCAAAACACAAATGGAAAAGGTACAGATGTCACCAACCACTCCAGATATTGTCTGATTCTACTGCACAGATTCAGATGTATCCTCGAGTATCAACTCAGAAGACAATAGGAGACCTGACTCCACGAGCATACTCTATACAATCTCCAGGTAAAAATGGAAAACTAAAGTGGCCTCTCACCCGTATTACAACTTGAGAAAAAAGAGCAGTTCCAGGTCTGAACAAGAGACGATGCCTGAATCCCCTGGAGAATTTTGAGAGCAACCAAAATTTCTCTGTCTCCACTGGAAAAGAACAAACAGTGGATCAACTGAATGCTAGATAAGGTCCTATTCCTCTGCTGCTCCTTATAGAGGAATCTCGCGGTTCCCCTTCGAAAATGATAGGAGACCTGACTTTCCCTGGGGCAACACAAGCGAGTTCCTGGGGTCCCCGTCGCAACTCGAGAGGAACGCCAAGCTTCCCGCTGCAAGTTGAGAAACACAACAAAATTATCCCCTCAGTGCAAAATGAGTCTCAAGTGAAATCACACATTCCTTACTTGAAACCCGAATGGATACTTGACACCCTTTATGCGACTTAAGACATTTCCTGACATACCTGTCCCCACTTGAGAGGAGAACACAACTTATGGACTCAAATTTAGATAAGGCCCTATTCTCATTCCACTCCTCAAGAGTAATCCCGAAGTTCCCCTACCAGAGGAAAGGAGACCTGATTCCCAGGGACAACACGAGCGTGTCCCTGTGGTGCACGTTGTAAGTCGAAAAGGACCCCAAGTTTCCACCGCAACTCGAGAAAAACCACAAGATTCTTCACTCAAGGTGAGATGAGGAAAATTTCCCCTACAGAGTCACAAGAGAAATCCCACATACCCTTTTAAACTCCAATGGGCACTTGACACTATTTCTGTGACACAAAAAGGACTCTTACTAAGCCGTCCCCACTGGAGAGGAGCAAACATTTAACAGACTCATCTCTAGATGTGGCTCAATTCACATTCGATGCCTAGAGTGAAATCCCGAAGTACCCTTTCCAACTGGAAAGAAGACCTGACTTCACTGGGGCAACACGAGCGATTTCCTGAGATCCCCGTCGCAAGCCGAAAGGGACCCCAAGGATCCAGCCGCAACTCGAGAAAAACCACAAGATTCTCCCCTCAATGCGAGATGAGAACTATTTCTAAGGCAGAGTCTCAAGAGAAATCACACATTTACCCTTGAAACTCGAAAGGGTACTTTAAACCATTTTTTTGACACAAAAAGATCCCTGACCAATTTAACCCCACTGGAGAGGAACACACAATTAACGGACGCAACACAAGATGATGCCCAAGTCACATTCCATGCCACGAGCGGTATCCCGAGGTTCCTCTTCCAACACGATTGGAGACCGGGTGTCTCTGGGGCAACATGAGCGAATTCCTGAGATACCGTCACAATCCAGAAGGAGCCAAAGCATCCCACCGCAACTCGAGAACAACCACAAGATTCTGCACTCAAGGTGATCTGAGGAAAATTTCCCATGGAGAGTCCCAAGAGAAATCCCACATTCCCACTTGAAACTCGAAAGGGCCCATGACACCCTTTATGTGACTCAAGACATTTTCTTACATAGCTGTCGCCACATGAGAGGAGAACACAATTTATGGACTGAACTTTAGATGAGGTCATATTCCCATTCGATGCCTCGAGAGTAATCCCGAAATCCCCTATCAAAACGAAAGGAGACCTGACTTCCCAGGGACTACACGAGCGAGTTCCTGATATCACCGTCGCAACCCGAAAGGGACCCCAAGCTTCAAGACACAACACGAGAAAAACCACAAGATTCTCCCCTCAATGCGAGAGGAGGAACATTTCTGCTGCAGAGTCTCAAGAGAAATCACACATTCCTGCTTGAAACTCGAGAGGCTACTTGAAACCCTTTCTGAAACACAAAAAGATCCCGGACTAAGCCGTCCCCACTGGAGAGGAGCACACAATTATCGGACTTAACACGAGAAGCAAATCACATTCCATGCCACGATTGGAATCCCGATGTTCCCCTTCCAATATCATCGGAGACCTGCCATCCCTGGGATAACAAGAGCTAGTTTCTGAGGTCCCTATCGCAACTCGAGAAGGCCCCCAAGCTTCCTGCCGCAACTCGAGACAAACCACAAGATTGTGCACTCAAGGTGTGATGAGGAAAATTTTCCCATGCTAAGTCTGAAGAGAAATCCCACATTCCTGCTTGAAACTCGAAAGGGTACATGACACCCTTTATGCACTCAAGACATTCCCTGACATAGCTGTCACCACATGAGAGGAGAAAAAATTTATGGACTCAAATTTAGATGAGGCCGTATTCCCATTCCATGCCTCGAGAGTAATCCCGAAATCCCCTACCAAAACCAAAGGAGACCTGACTTCCCAGGGACTACACTAGCGAGTTCCTGATAACACTGTCGCAACCCAAAAGGGACCCCAAGCTTCAAGCCGCAACACATTTCTGCTGCAGAATCTCAAGAGAAATCACACATTCCTGATTGAAACTCGATAGGTTACTTGAAACCCATTCTGAAACACAAAAAGATCCCGGATTAAGCCATCCCCACTGGAGAGGAGCACACAATTATCGGACTCAACACAAAATGAGAAGCAAATCACATTCCACGCCATGATTGGAATCCCGAGGTTCCCCTTACAACACAATTGGAGACCTGCCGTCCCTGGGATAACATGAGCGAGTTTCTGCGGTCCCCGTTGCAACTCGAGAAGGACCCCAAGCTTCCCGCCTCAACTCGAGACAAACCACAAGTTTGTGGACTCAAGGTGTGTTGAGGAAAATTTTCCCATGCTGAGTCTGAAGAGAAATCCCACATTCCCGCTTGAAACTCGAACCAGGACTTGACACACTATATGAAACCCAAAACATACCTTGACATAGCTGTCCCCACTGGAGAGAAGAACACAATTAATGGACCATTCCACGCCTCGAGAATAATCCCGAGGTTTCCCTTCCAAAACGCAATGAGTTATGACTTCCCTGGGGCATGGCGAGCGATTAATTGAGGTACCCGTCAAAACTCGAGAAGAACCCAAAGTTTCCCGCTGCAACTCGATAATAACCACAAGGATCTTCACTCAAGGTAAGATGAGGAAAATTTCCCCTGCAGCATCTCAAGAGAAATCCTACATTCGTGCTTGAAATTCGAACGGATACTTGACACCCTTTATGCGACTCAAGACATTCCCTGACATAGCTGTCCCCACTTGAGAGGAGAACACAATTTCTGGACTCAACTTTAGCTGAGGCCTTTTTCCCATTCCACGCTTCAAGAGTAATCCCGAAGTCCCCTACCAGAGGAAAGGAGACCTGACTTCCCAGGGACAACACGAGCGTGTCCCTTAGGTGCCCATTGTAAGTCGAAGAGGACCCCAAGCTTCCGACGCAACTCATGACAAACCACAAGATTGTGCACTCAAGATGTCATGAGGAAAATTTTCCCATTCTGTGTCTCAAGAGAAATCCCACATTCCCGCTTGAAACTCGAACCAGGACTTGACACACTATATGCGACCCAAGACATTCCTTGACACAGCTGTCCCCACTGGAGAGAAGAACACAATTTATGGACTCAATTTTAGATGAGGCCGTATTCCCATTCTACACCTCGATTGTAATCCCGAGCTCTCCTTGCAAAAAGAAAAGTGACCTGACCTCCCTGAAGTAAACAGAGCTAGTTTCTGAGGGCACTGTCTCAACTTGAGAGGGACTACAAGCTTCCCGCATCAACTTGATAAAAACCACGAGATTCCCACATCAATGCGAGATGAGGAATATTCTGCTGCAGAGTCTCAAGGGAAAACCCACATTACCGCTTGAAATTCGAACGGGTACTTGACACCCTTTCTGCACCCATAAAAGTTCCCTGACTAAACCTTCCCTACTGGAGAGAAGCACACAATTTAAGGACTCATTTCTAGATGACTTCCATTTGCCATTCCACGCCTGGAGAATTATCACGAAGTTTCCCTTCCAACACGTAAGGAGACCTGACTTCCCTGGGGCAGGACCAGTGAGTAACTGCGTTCCTCTTCGCAACTCGAGAAGGAACCAAAGCTTTCCGCCGCAACTAGAGAAAAACCACAAGATTCTGCACTCAAGGCAAGATGAGGAAAATTTCCCCTGCAGAGTCTGAAGAGAAATCCCACATTCCCTCTTGAAACTCGAACGGATACTTGACACCCTTTATGTGACTCAAGACATTCCCTGACATAGCTGTCTCCACTTGAGAGGAGAACACAATTTCTGGACTCAACTTTAGATGATGCCCTATTCCCATTCCGTCTCTAGAGTAATCCCAAAGTTCCCCTACCAGAGTCAAGGAGACCTGACTTCCCAGGGATAACACGAGCGTGTTCCTTGGGTGCCCGTTGTAAGTCAAAAAGGACCCCTAGCTTCCGCCTCAACTAGAGAAAAAACACAAGATTCTGCACTCAAGGTGAGATGAGGAAAATTTTCCCTGCAGAATCTCAAGAGAAATCCCACATACCCTTTTAAACTCTAACGGGTACTTGACATTATTCCTACAACACCAAAAGGACCCTTACTTAGCCGTACCCACTGGACAGGAGCACACACTTAACAGACTCATCATTAGATGAGGCCCAATTCACAATCGACGCCTCGAGTGAAATCCGAAAGTACCCTTTCCAACAGCAAATGAGACCTGACTTCACTGGGGCAACACGAGCGCTTACCTGAAATCTCCATCGCAACCCAAAAGGGACCCCAAGCATCCAGCCATAACTTGAGAAAAACCAGAAGATTCTCCCCTCAATGCGAGATGAGGAATATTTCTGCTGCGGAGTCTCAAGAGAAATCATATATTCCCGCTTGAAACTCAAAGGGTAATTTAAACCCTTTCCTTGACACAAAATAGATCCCTGACTAATCCGTCCCCACTGGAGAGGAACACACAATTAACGGACTCAACAAAAGATGATGCCCAAATTACATTCCATGCCATGAGTGAAATCCCGAGGTTCCTCTTCCAACATAATTGGAGACCGGACGTCCATGGGGCAACATGAGCGAATTCCTGAGGTACCGTCGCATTCAAGAAGGAGCCAAAGCATCCCGAAGCAACTCAAGAAAAAACGTAAGATTCTGCACTCAAGGTGAGCTGAGGAAAATTTCCCACAGAGAGTCCCAAGAGAAATCCCACATTCCCGCTTGAAACTCGAAAGGGTCCATGACACCCTTTATGTGACTCAAGACATTCCCTGACATAGCTGTCGCCACATGAGAGGAGAAAAATTTATGGACTCAACTTTAGATGAGGCCGTATTCCCATTCCATGCCTCGAGAGTAATCCTGAAATCCCCTACCAAAACCAAAGGAGACCTGACTTCCCAGGGACTACATGATCGAGTTCCTGATATCACCGTTGCAACCTGAAAGGGACCCGAAGCTTCAAGCCGCAACATGAGAAAAACCACAAGATTCTCCCCCCAATGCGAGATGATGAACATTTCTGCTGCAGAGTCTCAAGGGAAATCACACATTACTGCTTGAAACTCGATAGGGTATTGAAACCCTTTCTGAAACACAAAAAGAACCCAAACTAAGCCATCCCCATTGGAGAGGAGCACACAATTATCGGACTCAACACAAAATGGGAAGCAAATCACATTCCGTGCCATGATTGGAATCCCGAGGTTCCCCTTCCAACACGACGGGAGACCTGCCGTCCCTGGGATAACACCAGCGAGTTTCTGAGGTCCCCGTTGCAACTTGAGAAGGACCATAAGCTTCGCGCCGCAACTCGAGAAAAACCACAAGATTCTGCACTCAAGGTGAGATTTGGAAAATTTCCCCTGCAGAGTCTCAAGAGAAATCCCATATTCCCGCTTGAAACGTGAATGGGTACTTGATGCCCTTTATGGGATTCAACACATTCCCTCACATAGCTGTCCCCACTTGAGAGGAGAACACAATTTATGGACTCTCTTTAGATGATCACCTATTCCCATTTCACGCTTCGAGAGTAATCCCAATGTTCCCTACCACAACGAAAGGAGACCTGACTTCCCAGGGACTACAAGAGCGAGCTCCTGAGGCCCCTGTCACAACTCGAGAAGGACCCCAAGCTTCCCGTGGCAACTCGAGAAAAACCACAAGATTTTGCACTCAATGTGAGATGAGGAAAATTTCCCCTTTGAATCTCAAGAAAAATTGCACATTCCCGTTGAAACTTGAACTGGTATTTGACACCCTTTATACGACTCAAGACATTCCCTGAAATAGCTGTCCCCACTTCACAGGAAAACACAATTTATGGACTCAACTTTAGATGAAGCCCTATTCCCATTCCACGCCTCAAGAGTAATCCCGATATTCCCCTACCAAAACGAAAGGAAACCTGAATTACCAAGGACTGCATAAACAAACTGTGAGTTCACTGTCCCAAATCGAGAAGGACCCCAAGTTTCCCAATGCAACCCGAGAAAAATCACAAGATTCTGCACTCAAGGTGAGATGAGGAAACTTCCCCCTGCAGAGTCTCAAGAGAAATCCGACATTCCCACTTGAAACGAGAATGGGTAATTGACACCGCTTATGCGACGCAAGACATTCCCTGACATAGCAGTCCCCACTTTATAGGAGACCACAATTTATGGACTCAACATGAGATGAGGCCCTATTCCCATTCCACGCCTCGAGAGAAATCTCGATGTTCCCCTACCAAATGAAAGGAGACCTGACTTCCCAAAGACTACACGACCGAGTTACTGAGGTCCTTGAGGCAACTCAAGAAGGACCCCAAGCTTCCCACCACAACTCGAGAAAAAACACAAGATCTGCACTCAAGGTGAGATGAGGAAAATTTCCACTGCAGAATCTCAAGAGAAATCCCACCATCCCACAAGAAACGTGAAAGTGTATTGAAACCGTTTATGTGACTGAAGACATTCCCTGACATAGCTGTCCCCACTTGAGAGGAGAACACAATTTATGGACTCAAATTTAGATGAGGCCCTATTAACATTCCACGCCTAGAGGGTATCCCAATGTTCCCCTAGCAAAACTAACGGAGATCTGAGTTCCCAGGGACTACACGAGCGAGTTTCTGAGGTCTCTGTCGCCACTCGAGAAGGACACCATGCTTCCCCCGCAACTCGAAAAAAAAACACAAGATTCTTCACTCAAAGGTGGATGAGGAAAATTCCCCCTTCAGAGTCTCAAGAGAAATCCCACTTTCCCGTTTGAAACAAGAACGGGTATTTGACACCCTTTATGTGACTCAAGACATTCCCTGATAGCTATCCCCACTTGAGAGGAGAAAAAAATTTATGGACAAACGTTAGATGAGGCCTGATTCGCATTCCTCACCTCATTAGTAATACCGATGTTCCCCTCCCAAAACGAAATGAGTCATGACTTCCCAGGGAATACACCAGAGAGATCCTGAGGTCCCTGTAGCAACTTGAGAAGGACCCCTAGCTTCCCTCCTAAACTCGAGAAAAACCACAATATTCTGCACTCAAGGTGAGATGTGGAAAATTTCCCCTGCAGAATATCCAGAGAAATCCCACATTCCCGCTTGAAACGCGAAAAGTTTCTTGACACCCTTTAAGCGACTCAAGACATTCCCTGACATAGCTGTCCCTGCTTGAGAGGAAAACACAATTCATGGACTCAACTTTACATGAGGCATTATTCCCATTCCACACCTCGAGAGTAATCCCGATGTTCCACAACCATAAGGAAAGGGGACCTGAATTCCCAGGGTCTACACGAGTGAGTTCCTGAGGTCTGTGTCAAGACTCGAGAAAGACCCCAAGCTTCCCGCCACAGCTCGTAGAAAAACCAAAGATTCTGAACTCAAGGTGAGATGAGGAAAATTCCCCTGGCAGAGTCAAGAGATATCCAACATTCCCGCTTGAAACGCCAACCAGTAATTGACACTATTTATTCGTCTCAAGACATTCCTTGACATAGCTGTCCCAATTTCAGAGGACACCACAATTTGCTGACTCATCTTTGATGAGGCCCTATTCCCATTCCACGCCTCGAGAATAATCCCAATGTTCCCCTACCAAAACGAAACGAGACCTGATTTCCCAGGGACTACAGGAATGATTTACTGAGATCCCTGTAACAACTCGAGAAGGATGCCTAGCTTACCAACCAAACACGAGAAAAACCACAAGATTCTGCACTGAAGGTAAGATGAGGAAAATTTCAAATGCAGAGTCTCAGGAGAAATCCCACATTCCCTGTTGAAACGCGAACGGGTATTTGACACCCTTTATGCGACTCAAGACATTCCCTGACATAGCTGTCCCCACTTGAAAAGATAACGAAATTTATGGACTCAAAATAGATGAGGCCCTATTCCCATTCCACACCTCGAGAGTAATACCAATGTTCCCCTACCAAAACGAAAGGAGACCTGACTTCCCTGGGACTCCACGAGTGAGTTCCAGAGGTCCCTGACGCAAATCGAGAAGGACCCCAAGCTACCCGCCACAACTCGAGAAAAAAACACAAGATTCTGCCTTAAAGGTGAGAAGAGGAAAATTTCCCCCGCAAAGTCTAAAGAGAAATCGCACATTCCCGCTTGAAACGCGAACGGGTACTTGACAACCTTAATGCGACTCAAGACATTCCCTGACATAGCTGTCCACACGTGAGAGGAAAACACAATTTATGGACTCAACATTAGATGAGGCCCTATTCCCATTCCATGCATTGAGAGAAATCCCGAGGTTCCCCTACCAAAACGAATGGAGACATGACTTCCCAGGGACTACACGAGCGATTTCCTGAGGTCTGTTTCACAACTCGAGAAGGACCCCAAGCTTCCCGCCCAAACTCGAGATAACCCACAAGATTCTGCACTCAAGTTGAGATGATGAAATTTCCCCCAGCAGAGTCAAGAGAAATCCCAAATTCCCGCTTGAAAGGCTAATGGGTACTTGACACCCTTTATGCGACTCAAGTCATTCCCTGATATAGGCGTCCCCAAATGAGAGGAGAAAACAATTTATGGACTCAACTTGAGATGAGGCCCTATTCCCATTCCACGCCTCGAGAGTAATCCCGATGTTCCCCTACCAAAATGAAAGGAGACCTGACTTCCCAGGGACTCCACGAGCGAGTTCCTGAAGTCCCCGTCACAACTCGAGAAGGACTTCTAGCTTCCCGCCAAAACCCGAGAAAAATCGCAAGATTCTGCACTGAAGGTGAGATGAGGAAAATTTCCCCTGCAGAGTCTCAAGAGAAATCCCACATTACCGCTTGAAACGAGAACGGGTATTTGACACCCTTTATGTGACTCAAGACATTCCCTGACATAGCTGTCCCCACTTGAGAGGAGAACATAATTTATGGACTCAACTTTAGACGAGGCCCTATTCCCATTCCACGCCTCAAGAGTAATCCATATGTTCACCTACCAAAACGAAAGGAAACCTGACTTCACAGGGATTACATGAGCGAGTTCCAGAGGACCCTGTCCCAAAGCGAAAAGGACGCCAAGCTACCCACCCCAACTAGAGAAAAAACACAAGATTCTGCCTTAAAGGTGAGATGAGTAAAATGTTCCCTTCAGAATCTCAAGAGAAATTCCATATTCCCGCTTGAAACGCAAAGGGATATTTGACACCCTTTATGCTGCTCAAGACATTCCCTGACATAGCTGTCCCCACTTGAGAGGAGAACACAATTTATGGCCTCAACTTTAATGAAGCCCTATTCCCCTCCACGCCTTGAGAGTTATCCCGATATTCCCCTACAAAAACAAAGGGAGATCTGACTTCCCAGGGACTACACTAGCGAGTTCCTGACTTACTTGTCGCAAATTGAGAAGGGCCCAAAGCTTCCTGCCACAACACGTGATAAACCACAAGATGCTGCACTCAAGGTGAAATGAGGAAAATTTCCCCTGCAGAGTCTCAAGAGAAATTCCACATTCCCACTTGAAACGTGAACCGGTACATGACACCCTTTAGGCGACTCAAGATATTCCCTGATATAGCTGTCCCCTCTTGAGAGGAGAAGACAAATTATGGACTCAACTTTAGATGAGGCCCTATTCCCATTCCACGCCTCAAGAGAAATCCCGATGTTCCCTTACCAAAATGAAAGGAGACGTGCCTTCCCAGGGACTACACGAGCCAGTTCCTGAAGTCCCTGTCGCAACTCGAGAAGGGTCCCAAGCTTCCCGCCGCAACACGAGAAAAACCACAAGATTCTGCACTCAAGGTGAGATGAGGAATATTTCACCTGCAGAGTCTCAAGGAAATCCCACATTACCGCTTGACACGGGAACGGGTATTTGACACCCTTTATGCGACTCAAGACATTCCCTGACATAGCTGTCCCCACTTGAGAGGAGAACACAATATGGCCTCAACATTAGATGAGGAACTATTCCCATTCCACGGCTTGATAGAAATCCTGATGTTCCCCTACCAAAACGAAAGGAGACTTAGTCAAGGGACTAAGGGACTACATGAGCCATTCCACGGCTCAAGAGTAATCCATATGTTCACCTACCAAAACGAAAGGAAACCTGACTTCACAGGGATTACATGAGCGAGTTCCAGAGGACCCTGTCGCAAATCGAGAAGGACCCCAAGCTACCCACCCCAACTAGAGAAAAAACACAAGATTCTGTCTTAAAGGTGAGATGAGGAAAATGTTCCCTTCAGAGTCTCAAGAGAAATCCCATATTCCCGCTTGAAACACAAAGGGGTATTTGACACCCTTTATGCTGCTCAAGACATTCCCTGACATAGCTGTCCCCACTTGAGAGGAGAAAACAATTTATGGCCTCAACTTTTATGAAGCCCTATTCCCCTCCACGCCTTGAGAGTTATCCCGATATTCCCCTACAAAAACAAAGGGAGATCTGACTTCCCAGGGACTACACTATCGAGTTCCTGACGTACTTGTCGCAAATTGAGAAGGGCCCAAATCTTCCTGTCACAACACGTGAAAAACCACAAGATGCTGCACTCAAGGTGAAATGAGGAAAATTTCCCCTGCAGAGTCTCAAGGAAATCCCTCATTCCTGCTTGACACGGGAAAGGGTACTTGACACCCTTTATGTGACTCAAGACATTCCCTGACATAGCTGTCCCCACTTGAGAGGAGAACACAATTTATGGCATCAACATTAGATGAGGAACTATTCCCATTTCACGGCTTGATAGAAATCCCGATGTTCCCCTACCAAAACGAAAGGAGACTTGACTTCCCAGTGACTACAAGAGGGTGTACTTGAGGTCCCTTTCGTAACTTGAGAAGCACACCAAGCTTCCAGCCACAACTCTAGAGAATACACAAGATTCTGCACTCGAGGTGAAATGAGGAAATTTAACCATGCAGAGTCTCAAAAGAAACCGCATATATCCGCTTGAAACACGAACGGGTACTTGACTCCATTTATGCGACTGAAGAGATTCCCCGACATAGCTTCCCCACTTGAGAGGAGAACACAATTTATGGACTCAACTTTAGATGAGGCCCTAATCCCATTACACACCATGAAATTAATCCCGATGTTCCCCTACAAAAAAGAAAGGAGACCTGATTCCAGGGACTACACGAGCGAGTTCCTGGGGTCCCAGTTGCAAATCGAGAAGGGCACCACGTTTCCGACAGCAACAGAAGAAAAACCACAAGATTCTGCAGTCAAGCTGACATGAGGAAAATTTCCCATGTAGAGTCTAGGTGAAATTCCACATTCCCGCTTGACACGGGAAAGGGGAATTGACAGCCTTTATGTGACTCAAGACTATCACTGACCTCGCTGTCCCTACTTGAGAGGAGGACACAGTTTATGGACTCAAATTGAGAAGAGACCTATTTCCATTCCATGCCTCAAGAGTAATCCCGATGTTCCCCTACCAAAACGAAAGCACACCTGACTTCCCAGGGACGACACTAGCGAGTTTCTGAAGTCCCTGTCGCAAATTGAGAAGGGCCAAAAGCATCTCGCCACAACACGAAAAAAACCCAAAAGATTCTGCCCTCAAGGTGAGATGAGGAAAATCTCCCCTGCAGAGTCTCAAGAGAAATCCCACATTCCTGCTTGAAAGGCAAACGGGTCCTTGCCACCCTTTATGGGACTCAAGACATTCCCTGATATAGCTGTCCTTACTTGCGAGTAGAATACAATTTTTGCACTCAACATTAATGAAGCCCTATTTCCCTACCATGCATCGCTAGTAATCCCAATGTTCCCCTACGGAAACGAAAGAAGACCTGACTTCCCTGGGAATCCACGAGTGAGTTCCTGAGGTCCCTGTCGCAACTCGAGGAGGACCCCAAGCTTCTCAAAGCAACTCAAGAAAAACCACATGATTCTGCACTCAGTTGAGATGAGGAAAATTTCCCCTGCAAAGTCTCCAGAGAAATCCCACATTCCCGCATGAAACGCCAACTGGTACTTGACAACCTTTATGCGACTCAAGACATTCCCTAACGTAGCTGTCCCAATTAGAGAGGAGAACACAATTTAGGGATTCAACTTTAGATGAGGCAGTATTCAATTTCCATGCCCCGAGAGTAATCCCAATGTTCCCCTACCAAAACGAAAGGAGACCTGACTGCCCAGGAACTACTCGAGTGAGTTCCTGAGGTCCCTGTTGCAACTCGAGAAAGGACCGAGCTTCCCGCCGAAACAAGAAAAAATCCACAAGTTTCTGCACTCAAGATGAGATGGGGAAAATTTCCCCTGCAGAGTCTCAAGAGAAATCCAACATTCCCGCGAATGGGTACTTGACACACGTTATGCCACTCAAGACATTCCCTGACATAGCTGTCCATACTGGAGAGGAGAAAACAATTTTTGGACTCAAATTAAATGAGGCCCTATTCCCATTCCACGCCTTGAGAGTAATTCGTATGTTACCCTCCCAAAACGAAAGGAGACCTGACTTCCCAGGGACTTCAGAGCGAGGTACTGAGGTCCTTGTCGCCACTCGAGAAAAACCACAAGATTCTGCGTTCAAGGTGAGATGAGGAAAATTTCCCCTGAAGAGTCTCAAGAGAAGTCCCACATTCCCGCTTGACACGGGAAAGGGGAATTGACACCCTTTATGCGACTCAAGAGAATCCCTGACATCGCTGTCCCTACTTCAGAGGAGATCACAATTTATGGACTCAAATTTAGATGAGCCCTATTCCCATTCACCCCTTGAGAGTAATCCCGATGTTCCCCTACCAAAGCAAAAGGAGACCTGACTTCCCAGGGACTACACAAAGAGTTTCTGAAGTCCCTGTCACAGATCGAGACGGGCCAAAAGCTTCCCGCCACAACACTAGAAAAAACACAAGATTCTGCACTCAAGGTGAGATGAGGAAAATCTCCCCTGCAGATTCTCAAGAGAAATCCCACATTCCTGCTTGAAAGACGAATGTGTACTTGACTCCCTTTATGCGACTCAAGACATTCCCTCACATAGCTGTCCCCACTTGAGAGTAGAAAACAAGTTATGGACTCACCTTTAGATGTGGCCCTATTCCCATTCTACGCCTCTAGAATAATCCCGATGTTCCCTTACCAAACGAAAGACCTGACTTACAAGGGACTACAGGAGCGAGTTCCCGAGGTCCCTGTTGGAACTCGAAAAGGACCCCAAGCGTCCCGCTACAACTCGTGAAAAACCACAAGATTCTGCACTCAAGGTGAGATGAGGAAAATTCCCCTGGAGAGTCTCAAGAGAAATCCCACATTCCCGCTTGAAACGCGAACGGGTACTTGACACCCTTTATGCGACACAAGACATTCCCTGACATAGATGTCCCCACTTGAGAGGAGAACAAAATTTATGGATTCGAATTTACATGAGGCCCTATTCCCATTCCATGTCCCGAGAGTAATCCCGATATTCCCTTACCAAAACGAAAAACCTGACTTCACAAGGACTACACGAGCGAGTTCCTGAGGTCCCTGTCGCACCTCGAGAAGGACTCCAAGCTTCCCGCCGCAACTCGAGAAAAACCACAAGATTCTGCACTCAAGGTGAGATGAGGAGAATATCCAATGCAGAGTCTCAGGAGAAATCCCACATTCCCTGTTAAAACAGGAAAGGGTACCGGACACCCTTTACGCGACTCAAGACATTCCCTGACATAGCTGTCTCCACTTGAGAGGAGAACACAATTTATGGACTCAACATTAGATAAGGCCCTATTCTCATTCCACGCCTTGAGAGTAATTCGTATGTTCCCCTACCAAAACGAAAGGAGACTTGATTCCAGGGACTACACGAGCGAGTTCCTGGAGTGCCTGTTGCAAATCGAGAAGGGCACCAAGTTTGCCGCAGCATCAGAAGAAAAACCACAAGATTCTGCACTCAAGGTGACATGAGGAAAATTTCCCATGTAGCGTCTAAGTGAAATCCCACATTCCCGCTTGACACGGGAAAGGGGAATTGACAGCCTTTATGCGACTCAAGACAATCCCTGACATCGCTGTCCCTACTTGAGAGGAGGTCACAATTTATGGACTCAAATTGAGAAGAGACCTATTTCCATTCCATGCCTCAAGAGTAATCCCGATGTTTCCCTACCAAAAAGAAAGCAGACCTGACCTCCCAGGGACGACACTAGCGAGTTTCGGAAGTCCCTGTCACAAATTGAGAAGGACCAAAAGCTTCTCACCACAACACGAAAAAACCCAAAAGATTCTGCACTCAAGGTGAGATGAGGAAACTCTCCCCTATAGAGTCTCAAGAGAAATCCCACATTCCCGCTTGAAAGGTGAACGGGTCCTTGACACCCTTTATGTGACTCAAGACATTCCCTGATGTAGCTGTCTCCTCTTGAGAGGAGAAGACAATTTATGGACTCAACTTTAGATGAGGCCCTATTCCCATTCCACGCCTCAAGAGAAATCCCAATGTTCCCCTACCAAAACGAAAGGAGACGTGTCATCCCAGGGAATACACGAGCCAGTACCTGAAGTCCCTGTAATAACTCGAGAAGTGTCCCAAGCTTCCCGCCGCAATATGAGAATAACCACACGATTCTGCACTCAAGGTGAGATGAGGAATATTTCACCTGCAGAGTCTCAAGGAAATCCCTCATTCCTGCTTGACACGGGAACGGGTACCTAACACCCTTTATGCGACTCAAGACATTCCCTGACATAGCTGTCTCCACTTGAGAAGAGAACACAATTTATGGCCTCAACTTTAGATGAGGCACTATTCCCATTACACGGCTCGATAGAAATCCCGATGTTCCCCTACCAAAACGAAAGGAGACTTGACTTCCCAGGGACTACAAGAGGGTGTACTTGAGGTCCCTTTCATAACTCGAGAAAGACCCCAAGCTTCCAGCCACAACTCTAGAGAATTCACAAGATTCTGCACTCGAGGTGAAATGAGAAAATTTAACCCTGCAGAGTCTCAAAAGAAACCACATATATCCGCTTGAAACACGAACGGGTACTTGACTCCATTTATGCGACTCAAGAGATTCCCCGACATAGCTTCCCCACTTGAGAGGAGAACACAATTTATGGAGTCAACATTAGATAAGGCCCTATTCCCATTACACACCATGAGATTAATCCCGATGTTCCTCTACAAAAAGGAAAGGAGACCTGATTCCAGGGACTACATGAGCGAGTTCCTGGGGTCCATATTGCAAATCGAGAAAGGCACCAAGTTTGCCACAGCAACAGAAGAAAAACCACAAGATTCTGAACTCAAGGTGACATGAGGAAAATTTCCCATGTAGCGTCTAAGTGAAATCCCACATTCCCGCTTGACACGGGAAAGGGGAATTGACAGCCTTTATGCGACTCAAGACAATCCCTGACATCGCTGTCCCTACTTGAGAGGAGGTCACAATTTATGGACTCAAATTGAGAAGAGACCTATTTCCATTCCATGCCTCAAGAGTAATCCCGATGTTTCCCTACCAAAAAGAAAGCAGACCTGACCTCCCAGGGACGACACTAGCGAGTTTCGGAAGTCCCTGTCACAAATTGAGAAGGACCAAAAGCTTCTCACCACAACACGAAAAAACCCAAAAGATTCTGCACTCAAGGTGAGATGAGGAAACTCTCCCCTATAGAGTCTCAAGAGAAATCCCACATTCCCGCTTGAAAGGTGAACGGGTCCTTGACACCCTTTATGTGACTCAAGACATTCCCTGATGTAGCTGTCTCCTCTTGAGAGGAGAAGACAATTTATGGACTCAACTTTAGATGAGGCCCTATTCCCATTCCACGCCTCAAGAGAAATCCCAATGTTCCCCTACCAAAACGAAAGGAGACGTGTCATCCCAGGGAATACACGAGCCAGTACCTGAAGTCCCTGTAATAACTCGAGAAGTGTCCCAAGCTTCCCGCCGCAATATGAGAATAACCACACGATTCTGCACTCAAGGTGAGATGAGGAATATTTCACCTGCAGAGTCTCAAGGAAATCCCTCATTCCTGCTTGACACGGGAACGGGTACCTAACACCCTTTATGCGACTCAAGACATTCCCTGACATAGCTGTCTCCACTTGAGAAGAGAACACAATTTATGGCCTCAACTTTAGATGAGGCACTATTCCCATTACACGGCTCGATAGAAATCCCGATGTTCCCCTACCAAAACGAAAGGAGACTTGACTTCCCAGGGACTACAAGAGGGTGTACTTGAGGTCCCTTTCATAACTCGAGAAAGACCCCAAGCTTCCAGCCACAACTCTAGAGAATTCACAAGATTCTGCACTCGAGGTGAAATGAGAAAATTTAACCCTGCAGAGTCTCAAAAGAAACCACATATATCCGCTTGAAACACGAACGGGTACTTGACTCCATTTATGCGACTCAAGAGATTCCCCGACATAGCTTCCCCACTTGAGAGGAGAACACAATTTATGGAGTCAACATTAGATAAGGCCCTATTCCCATTACACACCATGAGATTAATCCCGGTGTTCCTCTACAAAAAGGAAAGGAGACCTGATTCCAGGGACTACATGAGCGAGTTCCTGGGGTCCATATTGCAAATCGAGAAAGGCACCAAGTTTGCCACAGCAACAGAAGAAAAACCACAAGATTCTGAACTCAAGGTGACATGAGGAAAATTTCCCATGTAGCGTCTAAGTGAAATCCCACATTCCCGCTTGACACGGGAAAGGGGAATTGACACCCTTTATGTGACTCAAGACAATCACTGACATCGCTGTCCCTACTTGAGAGGAGGACACAGTTTATGGACTCAAATTGAGAAGAGACCTATTTCCATTCCACGCCTCAAGAGTAATCCCGATGATCCCTTGCCAAAACGAAAGCAGACCTGACTTCCTAGGGACGACATTAGCGAGTTTCTGAAGTCCCTGTCGCAAATTGAGAAGGGCCAAAAGCTTCTCGCCACAACACGAAAAAAACCCACAAGATTCTGCACTCAAGGTGAGATGAGGAAAATCTCCCCTGCAGAGTCTCAAGAGAAATCCCACATTCCTGCTTGAAAGGCGAACGGGTTCTTGACACCCTTTAAGCAACTCAAGACATTCTCTGACATAGCTGTCCGTACTTGAGAGTAGAATACAATTTATGCACTCAACATTAATGAAGCCCTATTTCCCTACCACGCATCGCTAGTAATCCCAATGTTCCCCTACGGAAACGAAAGAAGACCTGACTTCCCTGGGAATCCACGAGCGAGTTCCTGAGGTCACTGTCGCAACTCGAGGAGGACCCCAAGTTTCCCAAAGCAACTCGAGAAAAACCACACTATTCTGCACTCAGGTGAGATGAGGAAAATTTCCCCTGCAGAGTCTCAGGAGAAATCCCACATTCCCTTTTGAAACGCGAACTGGTATTTGACACCATTTATGCGACTCAAGATATTCCCTGACATAGCTGTCCCCACTTGAAAGGAGAACACAATTTATGGGCTCAACATAGATGAGGCCCTATTCCCATTCAACGCTTCAAGAGTAATACCAATGTTCCGCTACCAAAACGAAAGGAGACCTGACTTCCCAGAAACTACACCATCGAGTTCTTGAGGTCCCTGTCACAACTCTAGAAGGACACCAAGCTTCCCGCCGCCACTAGAGAAAAAGCAAAAGATTCTGCACTCGAGGTGAGATGGGGAAAATTTCCAATTCAGAGTCTCAGGAGAAATGCCACATTCCCCGTTTAAACGCGAACGGGTGCTGGACACTCTTTATGCCACCCAAGATATTCCCTGAAATAGCTGTCCTCACAGGAGAGGAGAACACAATTTACGGACTCAACTTTAGATGAGGCGCTATTCCCATTTCACGCCTCGAGAATAATCCGTATGTTCCCCTAACAAAACGAAAGGAGACCTGACTTCACAGGGACTACACGAGCGACTTACAGAGGTACCTTTCGCAAATCAAGAAGGACCCCAAGCTACCCGCCGCAACTCGAGCATGAAACACAAGATTCTGCCTTGAAGGTGAGATGAGGAAAATGTTCCCTGCAGAGTCTCAAGAGAAATCCCATATTCCCGCTTGAAACGCGAAAGGGTAATTGACACCCTTTATGCTGCTCAAGACATTCCCTGACAGAGCTGTACGCACTTGAGAGGAGAACACAATTTATGGACTCAACATTAAATGGGCCCGTATTCCCATTCCATGCCTCGAGCGTAATCCCGATGTTCCCCTACCAAAACGAAAGGAGACCTGACTTCCCAGGGACACACGAGCGAGTTCCTGAGGTCCCTCTCACAACTCGAGAAGGACACCAAGCTTCCCGCCGCAAAACGAGAAAAACCACAAGATTCTGCACTCAAGATGAAATGAGGAAAATTTACCCTGCAGAATCTCAAGATACCTCCCACATTCCCGCTTGAACTCAAATGGGTTAACTCCCTTTATGTGACTCAAGACATTCCCCGACATAGCTCTTCCCACTTGAGATTATAACACAATTTATGGACTCAAATTTAGATGAGGCCGTATTTGCATTCCACACCACGAGAGTAATCCCGATGTTTCCCTACCAAAAGGAAAGGAGACCTGATATACCAGGGAATACCCGAGCGAGTTCCTCAGGTCCCTGCAACAACTCGAGAAGGACCCCAAACTTCCCGCCGCAACTCGAGAAAAACCACAACATTCTACATTCAATGTGAGCTGAGGAAAATTTCCCCTGCAGAATCTCAAGAGAAATGCCACATTCAGGTTTGAAACACGAACGGTTACTTGACACCCTTTATGTGACTCAAGACATTCCCTGACATAGCTGTCCCCACTTGAGAAGAGAAAACAATTTAAGGACTCAACTTTAGATGAGGCCCTATTGCCTTTCCACGGCTCAAGAGTAATCCCGATGTTCCCCTACCAAAAGGAAAGGACACCTGACTTCCCATCGGACTACACGAGCGAGTTCCTGAGGTCCATGTTGTACCTCGAGAAGGACCCCAATTTTCCCACCGCCTCTCGAGAAAAACCACAACATTTTGCACTCAACGTGAGATGAGGAAAATTTCACCTGCAGAATCTCAAGAGAAATCTCACATTCCCACTTGAAGTGAAATGGGTACTTGACACCCTTTATGCAACTCAAGACATTCCCTGACATAGCTGTCCCCACTTGAGAGGAGAAATTATTTTATGGAATCAATTTTAGATGAGGCACTATTCCCGTTAAACGCCTCGAGCGTAATCCCGATGTTCCCCTACCAAAACGAAAGGAGACCTGACTTCCCCGGGACTACCCGATAGAGTTCCTGAGGTCCAGGTCGCAACTCGAGAAGGACCCAACCTTCCCTCCGCAACAGGAAAAATCCACAATATCTGCACTCAAGGTGAGTTGAGGAAAATTTCCCCTGCAGAGTCTCCAGAGAAATCCCACATTCCCGCATGAAACGCCAACTGGTACTTGACAACCTTTATGCGACTCAAGACATTCCCTAACATAGCTGTCCCAATTAGAGAGGAGAACACAATTTAGGGATTCAACTTTAGATGAGGCAGTATTCCATTTCCATGCCCCGAGAGTAATCCCAATGTTCCCCTACCAAAACAAAAGGAGACCTGACTGCCCAGGGACTACTCGAGTGAGTTCCTGAGGTCCCTGTCGCAACTCGAGGAAGGACCGAGCTTCCCGCCGAAACAAGAAAAAATCCACAAGTTCTGCACTTAAGATGAGATGGGGAAAATTTCCCCTGCAGAGTCTCAAGAGAAATCCAACATTCCCGCGAATGGGTACTTGACACACGTTATGCCACTCAAGACATTCCCTGACATAGCTGTCCATACTGGAGAGGAGAAAACAATTTTTGGACTCAAATTTATATGAGGCCCTATTCCCATTCCACACCTCGAGAGCGTTCCCGATGTTCCCCTACCAAAAGGAAAGGAAACCTGACTTCCCAGGGACTACTAGAGCAAGTTCCGGAGGTGACTGTCACATTCGAGAAGGGCCCCATGCTTCCTGCCGCAACAAGAGAGAAACCACAAGATTCTGCACTCAAGGTGACATGAGGAAAATCTCCCCTGCAGAGTCTCAAGAGAAATCCCGCATTCCCGCTTGAAACACGAACGGGTAATTGACACCTTGTATGTGACGCAAGACATTCCCTGACATAGCTGTCCGTACTTGAGAGAAGAACACAATTGATGGACTCAATTTTAATGAGGCCCTATTCCCCTTCCACGCCTCTCTTGTATCCCCATGTTCCCCTACCAATTCGAAAGGAGACCTGACTTTCCAGGGACGACACAAGCGAGTTCCTGAGGTCCCTGTCGCAGCTCAAGAAGGACACCAAGCTTCACGCCGCAACTAGAGAAAAACCACAAGATTCTTCACTCAAGGTGAGATGATGAAATTTCCCCCGGCAGAGTCAAGAGTAATCCCAAATTCCCGCTTGAAACGCTAATGGGTATTTGACACCCTTTATGTGACTCAAGTCATTCCCTGATATTGCTGTCCCCAAATGAGAGGAGAACACAATTTATTGACTCAACTTGAGATGAGGCCCTATCCCCATTCTATGCCTCTAGAGTAATCCCGATATTCCCTTACCAAGCGAAAGACCTGCCTTCCAAGGGACTACAGGAGCGAGTTCCTGACGTCCCTATCAGAACTCAAAAAGGAACCCAAGCTTCCCACCACAACTCGAGAAAAACTACAAGATTCTGCACTCAAGGTGAGATGAGGAAAACACCCCCTGCAATCTCAAGAGAAAATCCACATTTCCGCTTGAAACGCTAGCGGGTACTTGACACCCTTTATGCGACTCAAGACATTCCCTGACTTAGCTCTCCTCAATTGAAAGGAGAACACAATTTATGGGCCAACAAAGATGAGGCACTATTCCCATTCCACGCCTCGATAGTAATACCAATATTCCCCTACCAACATGAAAGGAGACCTGACTTCTCAGAAACTACACAATCGAGTTCTTGAGGTAGCTGTTGCAACTCTAGAAGGACCCCAAGCTTCCCGCCGCAACTCGAGAAAACCCACAAGATTCTGTACTCAAGGTGAGATGGGGAAAATTTCCAATGCAGAGTCTCAGGAAAAATCCCACATTCCCTCTTGAAACGCGAACGGGTACTGGACACATTTTATGCGACTCAAGACATTCCCTGACATAGCTGTCCCCACTTGAGAGGAGAACACAATTTATGGACTCAACTTTAGATGAGGCCCTATTCCCATTCCATGCCTCAAGAGTAATCCGTATGTTCACCTACCAAAACAAAAGGAGATGTGACTTCACAGGGACTACATGAGCGAGTTCTAGAGGTCCCTGTCGCAAATCCAGAAGGACCCCAAGCTACCAGCCGCAACTCGAGGAAAAACACAAGATTGTGCACTCAAGGGGAGATGAGGATAATTTCCAATGCAGAGTCTCAGGAGAAATCCCACATTCCCTGATGAAACGCGAACGGGTACTGTACACCCTTTATGCCACTCAAGACATTCCCTGACACAGCTGTCCCCACTTGAGAGGAGAACATAATTTATGGACTCAACTTTAATGAAGCCCTATTGCCCTTCCACTCCCTGAGAGTAATCCTGATATTCCCCTACAAAAACGAAAGGAGATCTGACTTCCCAGGACTACACTAGCGAGTTCCTGACGTCCCTGTCACAAATCGAGAAGGGCAAAATTTGCTCCCACTACACTTGAAAAACCACAGTATTCTGCACTCAAGGTCTGATGAGGAAAATTTCCCCTGCAGAGTCTCAAGAGAAATCCCACATTCCCGCGAGAAATGCGATCGGATACTTGACACACTTTAGGCTACTCAAGACATTCCCTGACAAAGATAGCCATACTTGAGAGGAGAACACAATTTATGGTCTCAACTTTAGATGAGGCCTTATTCCCCTCCACGCCTTGAGAGTAATCCCGATATTCTCCTACCAAAACGAAAGGAGACCTGATTCCCCAGGGACTACAGAGCGAGGTATTGACGTTCCTGTAGCAACTCGAGAAGGGCCCCAAGCATTCTGCCGCAACATGAGATAAACCACAAGATTCTGCACTCAAGGTGAGATGAGGAAAATTTCCCCTGCAGAGTCTCAAAAGAAATCCCACATATCTGCTTAAAATGCGAACGGGTACATGACTTTATGCGACTAAAGACATTCCCTGACATAGTTGTCCGTACTTGAGAGGAGAACACAATTTATGGACTCAACCATAGATGAGGCCCTATTCCCATTCCACGCCTTGAGTGTAATCCCGATATTCCACTACCAAAATGAAAGGAGACCTGACTTCCCAGGGACTACACAAGCGAGTTCCTGAGGTCCCTATTGCAACTCCAGAAAGACCCCAAGATTCCCGCCGCAGCTCGATAAAAATCCCAAGATTCGGCAGTAAAGGTGTGATGAAGAAAATTTCCCATATAGAATCTCAAGAGTAATCCAACATTCCCGCTTGAAACGCGAATCATCACTTGACACCTTTTATGCGACTCAAGACTTTCCCTGACATAACTCTTGTCACTTGAGAGGAGAACACAGTTTAATGACTCAACTTTAGATGAGGCCTTATTCCCATTCCACGCCTCGAGATTAATACCGATGTTCCCCTAATGAAAAAAAAAGGAGAACTGACTTCCCAGTGACAACATGAGCGAGTTCCTGAGGTCCTGTCGTAACTCGTGAAAGACCCTAAGCTTCCCGCCGCAACTCGTGAAAAACCACAAAATTCTGCACTCAAGGTGAGATGAGGAAAATTACCCCTGCAGAGTTTCAAGAGAAATCCCACATTCCCGCTTGAAATGCGAACGGGTACTTGACACCCTTTATGCGACTCCAGATATTTTGTGACATATTTGTCAATACTTGAGAGTAGAAAACAATTTATGGCTTCAACATTAATGATGTCCTATTTCCCTACAACGCACCGCTAGTAATCCCGACTTTCCCCTACCAAAAAGAAAGGAGACCTGATTTCCCAGGGGCTACATGTGCGAGATCCTGAGGTCCCTGTCGCAACTCGAGAAGGACTCCAAGCTTCCAGCCTCAACTTGAGAAAAACCACAAGATTCTGCACTCAAGATGAGATGAGGAAAATTTCCCCTGTAGAGTCTCAAGAGAAATCCCACATTCACGCTACAAACGCGATTGGGTACTTGACACACTTTAGGCGACTCAAGACATTCCCTGACAAAGATTATCATACTTGAGAGGTGAACACAATTTATGGTCTCAACTTTAGATGAGGCCTTATTCCCCTTCCATGCCTTGAGACTAACCCCGATATTCCCCTACGAAAACGAGAGGAGACCTGACTTCCCAGGGACTACACAAGCGAGTTCCTGTGGTCCCTGTCGCAACTCCAGATAGACCCCAAGATTCCCGCCGCAACACGAGAAAAACCACAAGATTCGGCAGTAAAGGTGTGATGAGGAAAATTTCCCATGCAGAATCTCAAGAGTAATCCAACATTCCCGCTTGAAATGTGAATCATCACTTGACACCCTTTATGTGACTCAAGACTTTCCCTGAGAGAGCTGTCGCCACTCGAGAGGAGAACACACTTTTTTTTACGCAATTTTAGATGAGGCCCTATTCCCATTCCACGCCTCGAGAGCAATCCCGATATTCCCCTAATAAAACGAAAGTAGAGAAGAGTTCCGAGGAACACACGAGCGAGTTCCTGAGGTCCGTGTCGCAATTCGAGAAGGACACCAAGTTTCCCGCCGAAACTCGAGAAAAAAACACAATATTCTCTACTCAAGACGAGGTGAGGAAAATTTCCCCTGCAGCGACTCAAAAGAAATACCACATTCCTGATTGAAATGCAGTCGGGCACTTGACACTCTTTATGCGACTCAAGACATTCCCTGACATAGCTGTCCCCACTTGAGAGGAGGACACACTTTTTGGACGCAACTTTAGATGAGGCCCTATTCCCTTTCCATGCCTTGAGAGTATTTCCGATGTTCCCCTACCTAAAGAAAAGGAGATCTGACTTCCCAGGGCCTACACCATCGACTTCCTGAGGTCCCTGTCGCAACTCCAGAAAGACCCCAAGCTTCCCGCCGCAACTCGAGAAAAAACACAAGATTCGGCAGTAACGGAGAGATGAGGAAAATTTCCAATGCATAGAATCAAGAGTAATCCAACATACCCGCTTGAAACGCAAATCGGTACTTGACACCGTTTATGCCACTCAAGAGTTTCCCTGACTTAGCTGTCGCCACTTGAGAGGAGAAGACATTTTATGGACTCAAATTTAGATGAAGCCCTATTCAAATTGCACACTTCGAGAATAATCCCATTGTTCCCCTACCAAAACGAAAGGAGACCTGAATTCACAGGGACTGTACGAGTGAGTTCCTGAGGTCCCTGTCGCAACTCGAGAAGGACCCCAAGCTTCCCGCCGCAACTCGAGAAAAACCTCAATATTCTCTACTCAAGGTGAGATGAGGAAAATTTCCCCTGCAGTCTCAAGAGAAATCCCACATTCCCGATTGAAATGCGATTGGGCACTTGACACCCTTTATGCGACCCAGGACATTCCCTGATATAGCTGTTCACTCTTGATTAGAGAACACAATTTATGGCCTCAAGTTTAGATGAGGCCTATTCCCATTCCATGGCTCGATAGTAATCCCGATGTTCCCCTACCAAAACGAAAGGAGACTTGAATTCCCAGGGACTACAAGAGCGTGTTTTTGAGGTCCCTTTCGTAACTCGAGAAGGACTCCAAGCTTCCCGCCGCAACAAGAGAAAAACCAAAAGATTCTGCACTCAACGTGACATGAGGAAAATCTCCCCTGCAGAGTCTCAAGAGAAATCTCACATTCCCGCTTGAAATGAGAACGGGTGCTTGACACCCTTTATTTTACAAAAGACATTCCCTGACATAGCTGTCCGTACTTGAGAGTAGAACACAATATATGAACTCAACTTTAATGAGGCCCTATTTCCCTTCCAGGCCTCGCTAGTAATCCCGAATTCCCCTACCAAAACGAAAGGAGACCTCCCTTCCCAGGGACTACAGAGCGAGTTACTGAGGTCCCTGTCGCAACTCAAGAAGGACCCCAAGCTTCCCGCCACAACTTGAGAAAAACTACAAGATTCTACACTCAAGGTGAGATGAGGAAAATCTCCCCTGCAGAGTCTCAAGAGTAATCCCACATTGCCGCTTGAAACACGAACGGGTAATTTACACCCTTTATGCGACTCAAGACATTCCCTGACATAGCTGTCCCCACTTGAGAGGAGAACACAATTTATGGACTCAACTTTAGATGAGGCCCTATTCCCATTCCACGCCTCAAGAGTAATCCCAGTGTTCCCCTACCGAAACGAAAGGAGACATGATTTCCCAGGGGCTACACAAGCGAGATCCTGAGTTCCCTGTCGCAACTCCAGAAGAAACCCAAGCTTCCCGCCTCAACTCGAGAGAAACCACAAGATTCTTCACTCAAGGTAAGACGATGAAAATTTCCCCTGTAGAGTCTCAAGAGAAATCCCACATTCACGCTACAAACGCGAACGGGTACTTGACACACTTTAGGCGACTCAAGAAATTCCCTGACAAGGCTGTCCATACTTGCGAGGAGAACACAGTTTATGGACTCAACTTTAGATGAGGCCCTATTCCCATTTCATGGCTCGATAGTAATCCCGATGTTCCCCTACCAAAGCGACAGGAGACTTGAATTCGCATGGACTACAAGAGCGTGTTTTTGAGGTTCCTTTCGTAACTCGAGAAGGACCCAAAGCTTCCCGCCACAACAAGAGAAAAACCACAAGATTCTGCACTCAAAGTGACATGAGGAAAATCTCCCCTGCAGAGTCTCAAGAGAAATCTCACATTCCCTCTTGAAATGCGAACGGGTACTTGACACCTTTTATGCAACTCAAGACATTCCCTGACCTAGCAGTCCCTACTTGAGAGGAGAATATAATTTATGAACTCAACAGTAATGAAGGCCTACTTCCCTTCCAGGCCTCACTAGTAATCCCGAATTCCCCTATCAAAATGAAAGGAGACCTGACTTCCCAGGGACTACAGAGCGAGGTACTGAGGTCCCTGTCGCAACTCGAGAAGGGCCCCAAGCTTCCCGCCGCAACGTGAGAAAAACCACAAGATTCTGCACTCAAGGTGAGATGAGGAAAATTTCCCCTGCAGAGTCTCAAGAGAAATCCCACATTCCCGCTTGACACGCGAAAGAGGAACTGATACCCTTTATGCGACTCAAGACAATCATGATACCGCTGTCCCTACTTCAGAGGACAACACAATTTATGGACTCAAATTTAGCTGATCCCTATTTTCATTCACCCCTCGAGAGTAATCTCGATTTTCCCCTACGAAAACAAAAGTAGACCTGACTTCCCAGGAACTACACTCGCAAGTTTCTGAAGTCCCAGTCGGAAATCGTGTAGGGCCAAAATCTTCCTGCCACAAAAGGAGAAAAAACACAAGATTCTGCATCAAGGTGAGAGGAGGAAAATTTTCCATGCAGAGTCTCAAGAGAAATCCCACATTCACGCATGAAACGATAACGGGTACTTGACACCATTTCTGCGACATAAATAGGACCCTTACTAAGCAGTCCCCACTGGAGAGGAGCGCACAATTAACGGACTCATCTCTAGATGTGTCCCAATTCACTTTCAATGCCTCGAGAGAAATCCCGATGTACCCTTTGCAACAGGAAAGGAGACCTGACTTCCCTGGGGCTACACGAGCGAGTTCCTGAGATCCCCGTCTCAACCCGAAAGGGAACCCTAGCTTTCAGCTGCAACTCAAGAAAAACCACAAGATTCTCTCCTCAATGCGAGATGAGGAACATTTCTTCTGCAGAGTCTCAAGGGAAATCACCTTCCCGCTTGAAATTGGAACGGATACTTGACACCTTTTCTGCAACCATAAAAGTTCCCTGACAAAGCTGTCCTTACTGGAGAGGAGCACACAATTTACGGACTCATATCTAGATGACTTCCAATTCCCATTCCACGCCTCGAGAAAAATCCCGAAGTTTCCCTTCCAACACGAAATGAGACTTGACTTCCCTGGGGCAACATGAGCGAGTTACTGAGGTCCCCGTCAAAACTCGAGAAGGACCCCTAGTTTCCCCCCGCATCTCATGAAAAACCACAAGATTGTGCACTCAACGTGAGATGAGGAAAATTTCCCTTGCAGAGTTTCAAGAGAAATCCCACATTCTCCCTTTAAACTCCAACTTGTACTTGACACCCTTTATGAGAATCAAGACATTCCCTGATATTGCTTTCCCCACTTGAGAGGAGAACACAATTTATGGAATCAACTTTAGAGGAGGCCCTATTCCGTTTCCACGCCTTAAGAGAAATCCCGATGTTCCCCTACCAATACGAAAGGAGACCTGACTTCCCAGCGAGTACACGAGCAAGTCCCTGAGTTCCCTGTCTCAACTCAAGAAGGAATGCATGCTTCCCGCCGCAACTCGAGAAAAAACACGAGATTCTGCACTCACGGTGTGATGAGGAAATTTTCCCCTGCAAAGTCTCAAAAGAAATCCCACATTCCCACTTAAACTCGAACGGGTACTTGACACCATTTCTGTGACATAAATAGGACACTTACTAAGCAGTCCTCACTGGAGAGGAGCACGCTATTAACGGACTCGTTTCTAGATGTGTCTCAATTCATATTCCATGTCTCAAGAGAAATCCTGAAGTACCCTTTCCGACAGGAAAGGAGACCTGACTTCCCTGGGGCTACACGAGCAAGTTCTTGAGATCCCCGTCGCAACCCGAAAGGGACCCCAAGCTTTCAGCTGCAACTCGAGAAAAACCACAAGATTCTCCCCTCAATGCGAGATGAGGAATATTTTCGCTGCAGAGTCTCAAGAGAAATCACACATTCCTGCTTGAAACTCGAAAGGGTACTTGAAACCCTTCTGCGACGCAAAAAGATCCCTGACTAAGCCGTCCCCACTGGAGAGGAGAACACAATTAACGGACTCAACACAAGATGAGAGTTAAATCACATTCCATGCCACGAACGGAATCCCGAAGTTACCCTTCCACACGATTGGTGACCTGACGTCCCTGGGAAAACACGAGCCAGTTCGTGAGGGCCCCGTCGCAACTTGAGAAGGACCCCAATCTTCCCGCCGCAACTCGAGAAAAACCACAAATTCTGCACTCAAGGCGAGAATAGAAAAATTTCCCCTGCAGAGTCTCAAGAGAAATCCCAAATCCCCGCTTGAAACGCGAACGGGTATTTGACACCCTTTATGCGACTCAATTAAAAGACGCTTACTCCTTGGAAGGAAAGTTATGACCAACCTTGATAGTATATTAAAAAGCAGAGACATTACTTTGCCAAACAAGGTCCGTCTAGTCAAGGCAATGGTTTTTCCCGTGGTCATGTATGGATGTGAGAGTTGGACTGTGAAGAAAGCTGATCGCAGAAGAATCGATGCTTTTGAACTGTGGTGTTGGAGAAGACTCTTGAGTCCCTTATACTGCAAGGAGATCCAACCAGTCCATTCTAAAGGAGATCAATCCTGGATGTTCATTGGAGGGACTGATGCTAAAGCTGAAACTGCAATACTTTGGCCACCTCATGCGACGAGTTGACTCACTGGAAAAGACTCTGATGCTGGGAAAGGTTCGGGGTGGGAGGAGAAGGGGACGACAGAGAATGAGATGGCTGGATGGCATCACCGACTCTGTGGACATGAGTTTGAGTGTACTCCGGGAGTTGGTGATGGACAGGGAGGCCTGGCGTGCTGTGATTCATGGGGTCGCGGAGAGTCGGACACGACTGAGCGACTGAACTGAACTGAACTGAACTGATGCGACTCAAGGGCTTCCCTGGTGGCTCAGAGGTTAAAGCGTCTGCCTCCAATGCGGGAGAAACGGGTTCGATCCCTGGGTCGGGAAGATCCCCTGGAGAAGGAAATGGTAACCCACTCCAGTATTCTTTCCTGGAGAATCCCATGGACAGAGAAGCCTGGTAGGCTACAGTCCACTGGGTCGCAAAGAGTCGGACACGACTGAGCGACTGAACGGAACGGATGGGACGCAAGACATTCCCTGACATAGCTGTCCGCACTGGAGAGGAGAAAACAATTTATGGACTCAATTTTAGATGGGGCCCTATTCCCATTCTACTCCTCGAGTGAAATCCCGAGGCTCTCCTTGTAACAAGAAAAGTGACCTGAACTCTCTGAAGTAAAAAAAGCTAGGTTCTGAGGCCACTGTCCCAACTCGAGAGGGACTACAAGCTTGTCGCCACAACTCGATAAAACCACGAGATTTCCCCATCAAAGCGAGATGAGGAATTTTCTTCTGCAGAGTCTCAAAGGAAATCCCACATTCCCAATTGAAATTGGAACGGGTACTTTTCGCCATTTCTGCAGCCATAAAAGTTCCCTGACTAAGCTGTCCCTACTGGAGAGGAGCACACAATTTACGGACTCATCTCTAGATGACTTCCAATTCCCATTCCATGCCTTGAGAATAATCCCGCAGTTTCCCTTCCAACACGAAATGAGACCTGACGTCCCTGGGGCAACACGAGTGAGTTACTGAGGTCCCCGTTGAAACTCGAGAAGGACCCCTAGCTTCCCGCCGCATCTCGTGAAAAACCACAAGATTGTGCACTCAACATGAGGTGAGGAAAATTTCTCTTGCAGAGTTTCAAGAGAAATCCCACATTGCCTCTTTAAACTCCAAAGTGTACTTGACACCCTTCCTTCTCCTGGTGTCTCCTTCAGGCCCATTTGTGTTCATGTCATTTGTGTATTAAGAGCCAAATCCTGCCTAAGCTCTGGGTATGCAAACAGTTGTCTCCCAGCTTGGGATGTGTCATTTGCTCTTTTCAGACGGTTTTTCCCAGAGTCCAAATCTTGGATTTGACAAAGTTCACTGTGTTCCCTTGTTACTCTTTGTGTAGTGCCTTTCTGTATTGTGTGTGAAGACACAGAACTCATGCTAATGTCTGCTCCATTTCCTTCTGTATTTGTGAACCGTTTTGCATGGAACATATGTCTAGGAATCATTTCAAGTGCATTTGTTGAGAGGTGTCAAGTTTCCATGGACATGGATGTCATCCCCTCTGGTTTCCAAATGTGTTGCTCCTAAACTCTTTTGGATATCTTCTCGGAAAGATGGGTGTTTTTCAGCTTGCATTTCCACAGAAGAATGGATTCAGCAGTTCTAGCTCAGGAACACTGTGTCCAGTGAAAAGGGAGTTGGGTGCGGCCTCCCTTTCAGCATCAATCCCAAGTTCAGGTTGACAGGGCTCTGAACTTCCATGTGTGATCCAGATTCCACAGGCATCCTTGTGTGCCCTTGGCTGTGTGAGCAGCTGAAGGGAGTTTCGTCTCCGAAGTCGCCCAGCAGGCCTGCAGCTTCAGACGGCCAGAGGTGAGTATCTCAGAGGACAGGAGCCACCGTGCCAGAAGTGGAGTGGGATCCACCCTGAGGTTGGGCACTGATCGTCAAGTGATGTTCCTGTGGGACTATGATGGGACCGCCACACTCTTCCCCCACATAGCAAGAGAGATGTCGATGGGATCTGCTAGGCCCACCACTCCCGCTTGTGGTCCCGAAGGCTGGTTTTCACCATCCTGAGCACCTAGCTCTGAGATGATGGCCACCTCCACCTACAATGTATGTCCCTTTTCCCACGTGTCCATGCAAAGTGTCAGGCTATCTCTGAGCTACACTAGCCATGTGCTTTGCCTGTCATTGGACCTGCACATGTTTCTTCTGTTTCCTTCCTGATAACTGATTTTCTCGAGCATGTGGGTGCCACAAGGATGGTTTGTCTTTCTCTGGCCTTGGGTTCTGAGGAACACGTCTCCCTTTGTTGGTGTGGGTTTATCTTTCCATTTATCCTGCATGGTTTATTGTTGTGAGTTTGTTTGTATCGGCGGAAAAACTCAGCCTTTCACTTGTGCCTGATGCGTCCCACTTACAACAGGAAGACCTACCTGGAGATTCTGAGCACATTTGCCGTGACGACTTCATTTGGCAGATGATATCTTGAAAGAACTTACACAGTCCATTCAGATATCCAAAGGCTCCTTCAAATGACACAGAAACCAGAATTCTCCAGTTTGGTCTTCCAATATGTGGGGAGTCAGAACAGTCCCCTGGAGAAGGGAAAAGCTACCAACTCCAGGATTCTGGCCTAGAGAATTCCATGGACTGTAGAATTCATGGGGATGCCAAGACTCTAACAATACTGAGAGACTATAACTTTCACCTTCAGTCAGACTAAAATCCAGTTTCCTCTCATTTTAGTGATTGGCATTTATTGGGGACCCCGAAACGACGGGAAGAAAGGCAGAAAGAAGTAGACTCAATGTTTTCATGTGGGGGAGAGAGGAACGGGGAGTGCTTGCCATGAATCCAGGTTTTGCTGGGAAGTGGGAGGGGGATAGAATGAGTGTTTCAGAATGTAGAGAGTGGTGATGCTTACACAGCATTGTGAAAGCCTCCATCTTCCCAAATGCCATCAAAGAAGGAAAATTTATTGGCACACAATTGTGAGCAAAATATACAGAAATCCATAAAAGACATAAAAGATGAGAAGAAAGATGCCGAGAAGCCTGATGAAAATCAGCTCAGGGGAAGGGAAGTCAATCTCCCCTGGGTGGGGAGGGAGTGGACGGCGTCCATGGGGAACACACAGGGATGGAGGCTGCAGAGCCAACCGTACCCCTGGACGATGTGTTTGCTGAAAGTGCTCTGGAAGTCTGTCCAGAGCAGGGACCTGTTCTCCCTGCAGGGGTGGACAGTCATGGCGGGCGTCTGAGTCTTTGGCAGCAGTCAGGGCAGGCTGCCCTTGTGCAGGTGGTCACTCAGCCCCTGACTCGGGTTCTGCTGCCAAAGCCCAAGCAGGTGCATGTACACGTGAAGGTGGAGGTTCTGGAAGGCATGGTGAGACATTGGGGCCTGGGGCTGGGAGTCGTGCAGGTACAGAGTTCCGATGTGCTCAAGGGACTTTCAAGTACCCGGTTAGCCCCGTAGCTTTGGGAGGGTTGTCTTAGGTCTCGATCTCCCCTCATTGGATCCCTGCGTCCTGCACCTGGAGCTCCCACCTCTGTAGGAACGGGTCTTGTACGTGGAGGCTGGCTGAGTTTCATGGCCAGAGCTAGAGTTGGGAGAGAAGAAGTTTGCCAAATGCCAGCCTTTCCATGAGCCTAAGGGGACATGAAGGCTTCCTAGAGATTAGCTAAGAAAGCCTTGCTTCGGAGTCTTCTCTGCAGTCTCCAAGATGGGTGGTGTGAGGCCAGCCTTTGGTCCAGGTCCAGCCCCACTCTGGGGGACTCCTCCCTGTGTGGCTAAGCACCGCCTCCCCTCACTCACATGCAGCAGCCCCAGGAGCCTCAACCCTGTGCTCTGCACTGCTGGGCTCCAGGATCTCCTGCTGCCTCCAAGGAAGGGCTTCTCAGAGCTCTGGGTCAGAGCCGGGTGTGCTGAGCTCCGTGGCAGCCTGAGACTGGGCCCCAGAGTGTGTGCTTGGTAGTGTCTGTGCAGCAGGCCTTGCCTGCTTCCTCTTCTTCGCCAGTTTGGCTGAGCCCTCCGTGGCCACGCTCACCTGGAGCCTGTACTTTGTTTCCTGGCAGGGGGCTGGTGCTCTGAACCCTCCCTCAGGGTGGTGGTAGGGGTGTTCTCTTCAGGGGCCACTTCGGGTTGGACGCTCTACAATGACAGTGACGATCAGCAGGACTCCTTCGATATTTCTGAGCTGTGCCTGACCAGGATGGCTGCTGCCTCTGCCCATCTGCCCTTCTGCTCCCAGAAAGCGCAGAGACGAGTGTCTGCTTATATACGCAATTGGGAGGACAGAGATACCCCTGAGGGAGTGAGGTCAGCCTGGGCAGCCAGCTCTGCCCGGATGCTTCCCATGCCACCAGCCTGCTCTCCCCTGTGGTGTGGACAAAAGCGACCCACGAGCTCCTGACCAATATGCGACTGGGCTTGCTTAAGGCAGACACACCCCGAGAAACCCCCATCAACACACAGGCAAAGGCCTCAGGCTTCCCCATGTGGGACGAGAGAGGTGGCCGGACCCGGCCTGGGCCTCCCTGTTACCTTTCTGTTCCTTAGGGCAAAGGGCCAGAGGCCTCTCCTGGGTCCCTGAGCCAGCTTCATCCACGTTCCCACATTCTCTGCCTGTGAGTTCGCCTGAGGCCCCGGCCTCTGGGCAGGGGCAAACAACAGAACATCTTGAAAGCAAGTGATCTGGCTGAGGACTCCTCTCCACTGAGGAGGCCTGGATACCAGGGTTGCCGGTTCTGTTGGGTTCTGTTGCCAGGAAGTGACATCATTTCCTGGTTCATGGCCAAGGTCACTTCCACAAAGCTCCCCAAGGGAACCTCTGGGTTTCTGGCTGTTTCCCCATGCCCTTAGGCCACGTGCAGGCACAGTGACACACACAGCCCACCCCACAGCATTGGGGAGACCTGGGTGCAGCCAGGGCCTGAGCTCTGAGGACACAGCTGCTTTCAGCCCAGGCTCCTTCTCTGAAGTGAAGTGGCCCTGGGCAAGGCATGTGCCCTGCAGGTTTTCCCCACTCTCTCCATCTGCAGAGTGGGGGTCACTCTCCAATTTCCTGCCTAGGTCTGTCAGCCTACGAAGAGCTCCAGTGCCTTTTCAAACATTGGACAGCTATCACATGGAGCTTGGACACTGAGACTTCCCAAAGGATGGATTCCACACAGGGCTGACCTCGCACAGAATGGGGCAGAATCAGGCCTGGATAGGCTTTGGGACCTGGGAAAATGCAGTCCCCTTTCTGCCTATTTCTTGACCCCTGCATTTGGAGGACCAGAAAGTCATATTCAGACATCACCCCCTCTGATATCAACCTTCCCTATCCTCCTCAATTGCTCCACTCCGCCTCGAAGGCTGGGGGAGTCTGCCCCAACAGTGGCTCCTCGCATCCTTGTCCTTGAGACTCAACATTTTGAGTCATTTTCCCCCTTGGGGGAAAAACACAGTCATTATTTCCAACCACAAGAGAGATTCATGCAAATTCTATGAAATCGAATCATTTCCTCTCTCCATTGTTCAGTCTCTCTCCCTCGTTCCCTCTCTTTCTTGACCTTTCCAAATTCAGTCTGTCTCTTCCTCTCTGTGTCTCTCCTCTGGATGCTTGCATGCATGTGAATGCATGGACGCATGTATGTTCTTGAACTTGTTTGAGGCTTTAGGGTTTCGTGTCGAGTGAGTTAAAGGTTTGTCGTTGGATTTGGTGTTAAGGGAAGGGATAGGTCTGGGGTTTGTTCTGGGAGACGTGTAGGAAGCCCTTCTCCGATATTCTGCTTGCTAATATTCTTTTTTGTTCAGTTTGTTACCATTTTGATTTGTGAATGCTCAGCTTTTCTGATGCAAATCTGTTCAAGTGGATGGAAGCCCGTGGGTGTCCTTTGGTTTACTGTTTCCTTGACTTGAAGGGACCCAATTTTCTTCCCCCCAACACACACACGTGTTGAGAAGTCCATGACATGAAGGAGCCTATGGCCCGTGCTTATTTCCAGGAGTTTCATCACTTCAGGCTTTGCGTTGATGTGTTTCACTGAATCTTACGTGTTCTGAGACCAAAAGCCAATGTGATTGTTCAGATGGAACCATCTCCAATTCCCACGGCCTTTCATTGCAGAGGCTCTTGTTCTCATTCGCATCACCTCCCCTCCTTTGGCATTGAGGAATTGACCGTAGAAGCGTGGATTTTTTTTTTTTCTGGACCCTCAATTCCATTCCATGGATCTGGTTCTGCATGTTTGATTTCTTCCCAGTACCATGCTGTCCTGATGATCCTAGTGTGATAGTCTAATTGGCTTTCAAGCAGCCTGCTATGTCCATTTCAGGGCTTTGTGGCAGATTGCATTGACTCTTTTGACTCCTTTATGTTTCCATAGACATTTTGGAATTCGCTGGTTATAATGCCCTGAAAACAGCCGATTTTTTTTTAAATTTTTATTGGAGGCTAATTATTTTACAATATTATATTGGTTGGTTTTGCCATACATTGACATGAATCCGCCTCGGGTGTACATGAGGTCCCTCTCCCGAACCCCCCTCCCACCTCCCTCCTTCCTTTATTTTCCCTCTGGGTCATACCAGCCCTGAACATCCTGTAACATGCCTCGACCCTGAACTGGTGATTCGTTTCACATATGATAATATACATGTTTCAGTGCCATTCTCCCAAACCATCCCATCCTCACCCTCTCTCACAGAATCCCTACGACTGTTTTATACATCTGTTTCTCTTTTGCTGTCTCGTATACGGGGTTATCATTTTCATCTTTCTAAATTCCATATATATGCGTTAGTATATTGTATTGGTGATTTTCTTTCTGGCTTACTTCACTCTGTATAATAGGCTCCAATTTCACCCACCTCATTAGAACTGATTCAAATGCATTCTTTTTAACAGCTGAGTAATACTCCATTGTGTATATGTACCAAAGCTTTATTATCCATTCGTCTGCAGATGGACATGTAGGTTGCTTCCATGTCCTGGCTATTGTAAACAGTGCTGCGATGAACATTGGAGTACATGTGTCTCTTTCAATTCTGGTTTCCTTTGTGTGTATGCCCAGGAGTGTGATTGCTGTATCATATGGCATTTCTATTTTCAGTTTTTTGAGGAATCTCCACACTGTTCTCCATAGTGGCTGTACTAGTTTGCATTCCCAACAACAGTGTAAGAAGGTTCCCTTTTTTCCACAACCTCTCTAGCATTTATTGCATGTAGACTTTTGGATAGCAGCCATTCTGACTGGTGTGAAATGGTATCTCATTGTGGTTTTGATTTGCATTTCTCTGATTATGAGAGATGTTGAGCATTTTTTCATGTGTTTGTTAGCCATTTTTATGAATTCTTTAGAGAAATGTCTGTTTAATTCTTTGGCCCATTTTTTGATTGGCTCATTTATTTTTCTGGAATTGAGCTGCAGGAGCTGCTTGTATATTTTGGAGATTAATCCTTAATCAGTTGTTTCATTTGCTATTATTTCCCCCCATTCTGAAGGCTGTCTTTTCACCTTGCTTATAGTTTCCTTTGCTGTGCAAAAGCTTTTGATTTTAATTAGGTCCCATTTGTTTATTTTTGCTTTTATTTCCAATATTCTGGGAGGTGGGTCTTGGAGGATCCTGCTGTGATTTATGTCAGAGAGTGTTTCGCCTACATTCTCCTCTAGGAGATTTATAGTTTTTGGTTTTACGTTTATCTCTCTAGTCTACTTTGAGTTTATTTTGGTATATGGTGATAGGAAGTATTCTAGTTTTATTCTTTTACAAGTGGCTGACCAGTTTTCCCAGAACCACTTGTTAAAGAGACTGTCTTTTCTCCATTTTATATTCTTGCCTCCTTCGTCAAAGATAAGGTATCCATAGGTGCGTGGACTTATCGCTGGGCTTTCTATTTTGTTCCATTGATCTATGTTTCTGTATTTATGCCCGTACCATACTGTCTTGATGACTGTGGCTTTGTAATAGAGCCTGAAGTCCGGCAGGCTAATTCCCCCAGTTACATTTTTCTTCCTCAAGATTGCTTTGGCTATTCGAGGTTTTTTTGTATTTCCATACAAATTGTGAGATTATTTGTTCTAGTTCTATGAAAAATATCGTTGGTAGCTGGACAGGGATTGCATTGAATGTATAAGTTACTTTAGATATTATACTCATTTTAACAATATTTATTCTTCCAATACACGAACATGGTATATTTCTCCATCTATTAGTGTACTCTTTGATTATGTTCACTGGTATTTTATAGTTTTCTGTGTACAAGTCTTTTGTTTCCTTAGGTAAATACATTCTTAAGTTTTTAAATCTTTTCGTTGCAACAGAGAATGGAATAGTTTCCTTAATTTCTCATTCTATTTTCTCATTATTAGTGTAAAGGAATGCAAGTGATTTCTGTGTGTTGACTTTATATCCTGCAACTTTACTGCATTCATTGATTAGCTCTAGTAGTTTTCTGGTAGATTCTTTAGGGTTTTCTGTGTAGAGGATCATGTCATCAGCGAACAGTGAAAGTTTACTTCTTCTTTTCCAATTTGTATTCCGTTTATGTCTTTTTCTGCTCTGATTGCTGTAGCCAAAACTTCCAGAACTATGTTGAATAGTAGTGGCGCGAATGGGCACCCTTGTCTTATTCCTGACATTAGGGGAAATGCTTTCAGTTTTTCACCGTTGAGGATAACGTTTGCTCTGGGTTTGTCATATATAGCTTTTATTATATTGAGATATGTCCCTTCTATTCCCACTTTCTGGAGGGTTTTTATCATAAATGGATGCTGTATTTTGTCAAAGGCTTTCTCTGCTTCTATTGAAATAATCATATGACTTTTAGTTTTCAGTTTGTTAATGTGGTGTATTACGTTGATTGATGTGTGGATATTGAAGAATCCTTGCATTCCTGGGATAAGCTCACTTGGTCATGATGTATGATCTTCTGAATGTGTTGTTGGTTTCTGATTGCTAGAAATTTGTTAAGGATTTTTGCATCTATGTTCATCAGTGATATTGGCCTGTAGTTTTCTTTTTTTGTGGGATCTTTACGAGGTTTTGGGATTAGTGTGATGGTGGCCTCATAGAATGAGTTTGGAAGTTTCCCTACCTCAGCAATTTTCTGGAAGAGTTTGAGTAGAATAGGTGTTAGCTCTTCTCTAAATTTTGGGTAGATCTCAGCCATGAAGCCGTCTGGACCAGGGCTTTTGTTTGCTGGAAGATTTTTTTATTATAGCCTCTAGTTCCGAGCTTGTGATGGGTCTGTTCAGATTTTCTATTTCTTTCTGGTTCAGTTTTGTAAAGTTGTACTTTTCTTGGAATTTGTCAATTTCTTCCAGGGTATTTATTTTATTGCCATATAGTTGCTGATAGTATTCTCTAATAATCCTTTGTATTTGTGTAGCCGTTGGTATTTTGAGAGGAATAGCGTGCGACCTCTGGACTGCCCCAAGTTGGGGGTTGGGGGGAGGGGGAAGTGACATTTTCTTACCAGGAGAAATTCTTCTGATACTGGAGCACAGTTTATTTTCCATTGGATTGGTGGGCTTCACCTTCTTTCATCCATCTCTTGCAGTTCTCTTAGAAGAGGGGCTTCCCTCCTGGGTTAGATGGACACCTAGCTATTGCCTTTCAAGAAATGTCACTGTCGATGAGGTTGATACTTCCCGTCTCCTTCTAAGCATTTGCTGTTAGTGTTAGAAATGCCAAAGATTTCTCTTCCCCTTCCTCACTGTCCATCTCTCTGAGCCTCCAGGTTGAACAGGCCTAGTCCAGGGTCCCACGGCTATTGGGGAGTGCAGCTAGACCGTGTTTCTCAGGCCTTCATTGTTGGGCATCATTCAGTATACTCTCCATGTCCCTTCCTTTGCCTGGTTTTCCTGCAGACCTCTCCTTCAAGCTTGTGTTCATTTCGTTTGTGTATTAGGAGCCAAATTCTGCCTACGTTAAGTATGCAAACAGTTGTCTTCCTGCTTGGGATATGTTGTCTGTGTTTTTCAGACGGTCTTTCCCAGAGCCCAAATCTTGGATCTGACAAAGTTCACTGTGTTCCCTGGTTACTCTTTGTGTAGTGCCTTTTGGTATTGTGTGTGAAAACTCAGAGCTCATGTCTAATGTCTGCTCCATTTCCTTCTGGATTTGTGAACCATTTTGCATGGAACGTATGTCTAGGAACCATTTGAAGTGCATTTGTTGAGAGGTGTTAATTTTCCATGGACATGCATGTCACCCCCTCTGGTTTCCAATGTGTCACTCCTAAACAGTTTTGGAGACCTTCTCGGAAAGATGGGGGTTTTTCAGCTTGCATTTCCACAGTTGAATGGATTCAGCAGCTCTAGAAGCAAGGACACTTTGTCCAGTGAAAGGGGGAGTCAGGTGCGGCCTCCCTTTCAGCACCGATCCCCAAGTCTGGTTGAGAGGGCTCTGATCTTCCATCATTGAGCCAGAAGCCACAGGCATCCTTGTGTGCCCTTGGACGTGTGAGCGGCTTAAGGGAGTTTCGTCTGTGTAGGCACCAAGCAAGCCTGAGGCTTTGGGCCACCAGAGGTGAGCATCTCAGAAGACAGGATCAACCGTGCAAGAATTGGAATGGGATCCACCTTGAGGGTGGGCACTGATCGCCAAGAGATGTTCCAGTGGGACTTTGATGGGTCTAGCATATTCTTCTGGCAGAGAGCGAGACAGATATCTATGGGCTCTGCTGGCCCTCCATTCCCTCTTGTGGTCCCGAAGGCTGGTTGACACCAACCTGAGCACCTAGCTCTGAGATTATGAGAACCGCCACCTGCACTGTGTTTCCCTTTGCCCGCGTGTCCATGCGATGCATCAGGCCATCTCTGAGCTACACTAGCCATGTGCATTTCCTCACATTGGACTTGCACATGTTTCTTCTGTTTCTTTCCTGATCACTGATTTTCTCGAGCATGTGGGGACTACGAGGATGCTGGATCTGGCCTTGTGTTCTGTGGAACACTTCTCCCTTTGTTGGTTTGGGTTTATCATTCCATTTTTTCTGCCTGGTTTATTTTTGTGAGTTTGTATGTGCCAGCGGAAGAACTCAGCATTCCCCTTGTGCCTGAGTTGTCCCACTTAGAACAGCATTGCCTACCTTCATATTCTAAGCACATTTGCCGAGAGGACTTCGTTTGGCAGATAACATCTTGAAAAGACCTACATGGTCCTTTCAGATACCCAAAGGATACGTCAAATGACATAGGGACCAGAATTCTCCAGTTTGGTCTTCCAATATGTGGGGAGTCAGAACAATCCACTTAGAAGGGAAAAGCTACCAACTCCAGGATTCTGACCTAGAGAATTGCATGGATTGTAGAATTCAAGGGGATGCCAAGACTCTAAGAATGGCGAGAGACTATAACTTTCGCATTCAGTCAGAGCAAAATCCAGTTTCCTTTTATTTCAGTGATTGGCATTGTTTGGGGACCTCGAAAGGATGGGAAGAAAAGCAGAGAGAAGTAGGCTCAATGTTGTCAGGCGGGGAGAGAAGAACGGGGAGTGCTTGCCATGAATCCAGACTTTGCTAGGAACTGGGGGGGATAGAATGAGAGTGTCCAAATGTAGACAGTGGTGATGTTTACACAGCATTGTGAAGGCCTCCATATTCCCAAATGGCATCAAGGAAGGAAAATTTATTGACACAAAGTTGCGAGCAAAATATAGAGAAAGCCATAAAAGACATAAAAGATGAAAAGAAAGATGCCTAGGAGCCTGATGAAAATCAGCTCAGGGGAATGGAAGTCAATCTCCCCTGGGTGAGGAGCGAGTGGACGGCTGCCGCGGAGAACACACAGGGATGGAGGCTGCAGAGTCAACCGCGTCCCTGGACGAGGTTTTTGATGAAAGGGCTCTGGGTCTCTGTCCAGAGCATGGGCCTGTTCTCCCTGTAGGGGTGGGACAGGCATGTTGGGCGTCTGAGTCCTTGGCAGGAGACACGGCAGGCTGCCCCTCTGCAGGTGGTCACTCAGGCCCTGACTCAGGTTCTGCCGCTAAAGCCTGAGCAGGTGTAAGTTCTCGTGGAGGTGGAGGTTCTGGAAAACGGGGTGGGACATCGGAGCCTGGGGCTCTGTTTCGTGCAGGCACAGAGTTTGGATGTGCTGATGGTGCTAGCCAGTACCCGGCTCGCCCCATTTCTTTGGGAGGGGACGTCTCAGGTCTCAATCTCCCCTCAGTGGATCCCTGGGTGCTGCACCTGGAGCTCCAACCTCTGTAGGGACTCGTTTTGGACGTGGAGGCTGGCTGAGTTTGACGGTCAGAGCTAGAGCTGGTGGAGAAGAAGAGTTTGCCACAGGACAGCCTTGCCATGTGCCTAAGTGGGTACGAAAGCTTCCTAGAGATTCTATAAGAAGGCCTAGCATCGGAGTCTTCTCTGCAGTCTCCAAAATGTGTGGTGTGAAGCCAGCCATTGGTCCCGGACCAGCCCCAGCTCTGGGGGACACCTCCCTGTGTGGCTCAGCACTACCTCCCCACACTCACATGCAGCAGCCACAAACGCCTCATCTATTTGCTCTGCCCTCCTCGGTTCCAGGTACTACTGCTACCTCCAAGGCAGGGCTTCTTAGAGCTCTGGGTCAGGGCAGGCTTTGCTGAGTTCCGTGGCAGCCTGAGACTGGTCCCAAGGGTGCGTGCTGGGTGGTGTCTGTGTAGCAGGCCTGGCCTGCTCCGTCTTTATTGCCAGTTGGGCTGAGCCCTCCGTGGCCACGCTCACCTGGAGCCTGGACTGGGCCTCCCGGGCAGGGGGCTGGTGCTCTGAGCCATCCCTCTGGGAGGTGGATGGGGTGTGCCCCTCAGGGGCCACCTCGGGTGGGATGCTCTGCAATGATAGAGACCATCAGCCAGCCCTGCTTTGATATTTGTGAGCTGAGACTGGCCAGTATGGCTGCTGCTTCTGCCCGTCTGCCCTTCTCTCCCAGAAGGAACAGCGACAAAGATATGCTGAGATACCCACGCAGGAGGACAGATACACACCCGAGGGCGTGAGGTCAGCCTGGTCCACCAGTTCTGACTGGACGCTCCCCATGACAGACAGCCTGCTCTCCGCTGGGGTGTGGACACAAGCAGTCAAAGGGCTCCAAACGCACATGCAGCTGGGCTTGCTTGAGCCAGACACAGGCCGAGAAAACCCCTTCCACACACAGGGAAAGGCCTCAGGATTCCCCAGGTGGGATGGGAGAGGTGGCAGGACCCTGTATGCATACACTGAGCTTAGGCAGGATTTGGCTGTTAATACACAAATGACATGAACAGAAAGGAGCCTGAAGGAGAGGTCTGAAGGGACACCAGGCGAAGAAAGAGACGCGGAGAGTACACCAAGTGATGCCCAGAACTGAGGGTCTGATCCACAGGGTCTAGGTGCACTCCCCGAGGCCCATGGGAACCTGGACTAGGCCTGTTCTACCTGGAGGCTCAGAGAGATGGACAGTGAGGAAGGGGAAGAGAAATAGTTGCATTTCTAACACTCTCAGCAAACGCTTAGAAAACGGCAATTATCAACCCCACCGACAGTTACATTCCCTGAAAGGCAATAGCTAGGAGTCCATCTAAACCAGGAGGGGAGCCCCTCTTCTCTGAGAACTGCAAGAGATGGATAAAAGAAGGTGAATCCCACAAATCCCATGGAAAATAGCTGTGCTCAAGGATCAGAAGAATTCCTCATGGTAAGATGATATCAATTCCCCCTCCCCCGGACCCCCACCGTGGGGCAATCCAGAGGATCCACTCTATTTCTCTCAAAATACCAACGGCTTTTCTCAGGGCATTATAACCAAAGAATCCAAAATGTCTATGGGAACACAAAGGAGGCAAAAGAGTCAATGCCATCTGCCGTAAAGCTCTGAAATGGACATAGCAGGCTGACTGATAGCCAATTAGACTCTCAGACTAGGATCATCAGGACAACATAGTACTGGGAAGAAATCAAACACGCAGAACCAGATCCCTGGAATGGATTTGAGGTTCCAGACGTAAACCCAAGCTTCTACGGTCAATTCCTCGACGACAAAGGAGGGTAAGTTATACGAATGGGAAAAAGAACCTCTGCAAGGAAAGGCCGTGGGAATTGGAGATGGTTCCATCTGAACAATCACATTGGCTTTTGGTCTCAGAACACGTCAGATTCAGTGAAACACATCAATGCAAAGCCTGAAGTGATGAAACTCTTGGAAATAAGCACGGGCCATAGGCGCCTTAATGACAGGGACTTCTCAACATGTGTGTGGGGGTGGAAGAAAATTGGGTCCCTTCAAGTCAAGGAAACAGTAAACCAAAGGACACTCACCAGCTTCCATGCACTTGAACAGCTTTGCAACAGAAAAGCTAAGAATTTGCTAATCAAAATGGTAACAAACTGAACAAAAAAGAATATTAGCAAGCAGAATATCCGAGAAGGGGTTCCTACGTAAAAGAGACTGAGAACTCACACCACTAAGTTTCCCAGAACATACCCCAGATCTAGCCCTTCCCCTAACACCAATTCCAACCCCAAACCTTTAACTCACTCTACACGAAACACTAAAGCCTCCCCCTAGGTCAACAGTTTACATGCTTACATACATTCACATGCATTCAAGCATCCACAGGAGAGACACAGAGAGGAAGACAGACTGAATTTGGAAAGGTCAAGAAAGAAACGGAACGCGGAAGAGAGACTGAACCAGGGAGAGAGGAAATGAGTCGATTTCACAGAATTTGCATGAATCTCTCTTGAGGTTGGAAACATTGACAGTGCGTATTCCCCCTGCAAGTGGTAAAATGACACAAGATGATGAGATTCAAAGACAAGGATGCGGGGAGCCACTGTTTGGGCAGACTCCCCCACTCCTCGAGGCTGAGTGGGACACTTGAGTAGGACAAGGAAGGTTGATATCAGAGGGGGCGATGTCTGAATATGACCTTCCGGTCCTCCCATTGCGGGGGTCAAGAAATAGGCAGGAAGCGGACTGCTTTTTCTCAGGTCCCAGAGCCCATCCAGGCCTGATTCTGCCCCATTCTGTGCTAGGTCAGCCCTGTGTGAAATCTGTCCTTTGGGAAGTCTCAGTGTCCAAGCTCCATGTGATAGAGGCCCAAAGTATGAACAGGAACTGGAGTTGTTCGTAGGCTGACAAACCTAGGCAGCAGATGGGAGAGTGTTCCTCACTCTGAAGATCAAGAGACTGGGTTACCCTGCGGAGCACATGCCTTGCCCAGGGCCACATCATTTCTGAGAAGAAGGATCCTGGGCTGAAAACATCTGTGTCCTCAGAGCTCAGGCCCTGGCTGCACTCAGGTCTCCCCAATGCTGTGGGGTGGGCTGTGTGGTTTCACTGTGCCTGCATGTGGTCTAAGGACGTGGGGGAACAGCCAGAAACCCCAGAGGTTCCCTTGGGGAGCTTTGTGGAAGGGACCTCGGCCAAGAACAAGGAAATGATGTCACTTCCTGGCAACAGAACCCAACAGAACCCACAAACTGGGTATCCAGGCGTCCCCAGCGGAAAGGAGCCCCCAGCCAATTCGTTTGTTGTCAAGATGTTCTGCTGCTTGCCCTTGCCCAGATGCTGCCGGGACCTCAGGCGAGCTCACAGGCAGACTGTATGGGCACGCGATTGACACTGGCTCAGCCCCACCCCCCCCGAGAGTCCTCTGGCCCTTTGCCCGAAGGAACAGAAAGGTAACAGGGGAGCCCCAGGCCAGGTTCGGCCACCTCTCCTGTCCCACCCGAGGAAGACTGAGGCCTTTCGCTGTGTGTGGAAGGGGGTTTTTCGGGGTGTGTCTGCCTCAAGCAAGCCCAACCGCATGTGGGTCAGGAGACCATGGGTCGCTTGTGTCCACACCCCAGGGGAGAGAAGGCTGGGTGGCATGGGGAGTGTCCAGGCAGAGCCTCGTGCCCAGGCTGACCTCACACCCTCAGGGGTGTCTCTGTCCTCCCGGGTGGGTAGCTGAGCAGATCTTTGTCTTTGCTCTTTCTGTGAGCAGAAGGGCAGACAGGCAGAGGCAGCAGCCATCCTGGCCAGCCTCAGCCCAGAAATATCGAAGCAGGGCTGGCTGATGGTCACTATCATTGCAGGGCTTCCCACCCGAGTTGGACCCTGAGGGGCACACCCCATCCACCTCCCAGAAGGAGGGCTCAGAGCACTAGCCCCCTGCTCCGGAGGCCCAGTGCAGGCTCCAAGTGAGCGTGGCCAAGGAGGGCTCAGCTCAACTGAAGATGAAAACAGGGCGGGCAAGTCCTGCTAACCAGACACCACCCAGCATGCACCCTGGGGCTCAGTCTCAGGCTGCCACAGAGCTCCGCAGAGCCGGCCCTGACCCAGAGCTCTGAGAAGCCCTGCACCTGAGGTAGCAGGAGGACCTGAAACCCAGAACGGCATAGCACAGACGTGAGGCAGCTGGGACTGCTGAACATGAGTGTAGGGATTCAGTGCTGAGCCACACAGGTAAGAATCCCCCAGAGCTGGGGCTGGGCCTGGACCAAAGGCTAGCCTCACACCACCCATCTTGGAGACTGCAGAGAAGACTCCGATGCTGGGCCTTCTTAGCTAATCTCTAGGAAACTTTTGTGCCCACTTAGGCACATGGCAAGGCTGGCCTGTGGCAAACTTTTCTTCTCCCCCAGCTCTAGCTCCAGCCGTCAAACTCAGCGAGCCTCCACCGCCAACACCTGTCCCTACGGAGGTGGGAGCTCGAGGTGCAGGACCCAGGGATCCACTGAGTGGGGTTCGAGACCTGAGACGTACCCTCCCAAAGACATGTGGCCAACCGGGTATTGGCAGGCACACTTAGCACATCGGATCTCTGTGCCTGCATGACCCACAGCCCCAGGACCCAATTTCCCACCCCGTTTCCAGATCCTCCACTTCAACGTGCACTTACACCTGCTCGGGCGTTTGTGGCAGAACCTGAGTCGGGGTCTGAGTGACCACCTGCACAAGGGCAGCCTGCCCTGGCTCCTGCCAAGGACTCAGACACCCACCATGACGGTCCCACCCCTGCAGGGAGAAAAGGCCCCTGCTCTGGACAGAGACCCAGAGCCCGTTCAGCAAACACCTCGTCCAGGGGCGCGTTTGGCTCTGCAGGATCCATCCCTGTGTGTTCCCTGTGGATGCCGTCCACTCCCTCCCCACCCAGGGGAGACTGACTTACTTTCCCCTGAGCTGATTTTCATCAGGCTCCTAGGCATCTTTCTTCTCATCTTTTATGTCTTTAATGGCTTTCTGTATATTTTGCTCACCAGTGTGTGTCAATAAATTTTCCTTCCTTAATGCCATTTGGGAATAAATAGGCCTTCACAATGCTGTGTAAGCATCACCACTGTCTACATTCGGACACCCTCACTCTATCCCCCAACCCACTTCCCAGCAAAGCCTGGATTCATGGCAAGCACTGCCCATTCCTCTCTCCCCCGCCTGACAACATTGAGTCTACTTCTTTCTGCATTTCATCCCATCCTTTCGGGGTCCCCAATCAATGCAATCACTGAAATGAAAGGAAACCGGATTTTCCTGTGACTGAAGGTGAACGTTATAGTCTCTCAGTATTGTTAGAGTCTTGACATGCCCATGAATTCTACAGTGCATGGAATTCTCTAGGCCAGAATCCTGGAGTGGGTAGATTTTCCTTTCTCCGGGGGATTGTTCTGAGTCCCCACATATTGGAAGACCAAACTGGAGAATTCTGGTTTCTATGTCATTTGAAGGAGACTTTGGGTATATGAAAGGACAGTGTAGGTCCTTTCAAGATGTCATCTGCCCATCGAAGCCCTCTCGATAACTGCTCAGAATCTCCAGGTAGGCATTGCTGTCGTAAGTGGGACACCTCAGACACAAGGAAATGCTGAGTTCTTCTCCCGGCTCAAACAAACTCACAACAATAAACCAGGCAGGAGAAATGGAAAGATAAATCCACACCAACAAAGGGAAAACTCTTCCTCAGAACACAAGGCCAGAAATAGACGCACCATCCTTGTGGTCCCCACATGCTCGACAAAATGTATGATCGGAAAAGAAACAGAAGAAACATATGCAGGTCCAATGAGAGGCAATGGACATGGCTAGTGTAGCTCAGAGACAGCCTGACGCTTTGCGTGGACATGCGGTCAAAAGGAAACACAGTGCAGATGGCAGTGGTCATCATCTAGAACTAGGTGCTCATCATGGTGACAACCAGCCTTCGGGACCACAAGAGGGAGTGGAGGGCCTAACAGAGCCCATAGACATCTCTCTCGCTATCTGGGAGAAGAGTGTGCCGGACCCATCAAAGTTTCATAGGAGCATCTATTGACGATCAGTGCCACCCTCAGGGTGGATCCCACTCCACTACTGGCACAGTGGCTCCTGTCTTCTGAGATGCTTACCTCTGGCGGTCCGAAGCCACAGGCCTGCTGGACGCCTGCTGAGACGAAACTCCCTTCAGCTGCTCACACAGCCAAGGGCACACAAGGATGTTAGTGTCCTGTGGCTCACAGATGGAAGATCTGCCCCCTGACAATCCGACCTGGGTATTTGTGCTGAAAGGGAGGCCGCACCCGACTCCCTTCATTGGAGTCAGCACCCCTTCTGCTAGAGCTGCTGAATCCATTCAACTGTGAAAACGCAAGCTGAAAAACAGCCATCTTTCCAAGAAGTTCTCCTAAAAAGTTTAGGAGCAACGCATTTGGAACCCAGAGGGGATGACATGCATGTCCATGGAAACTTGACACCTCTCAATAAATGGACTTCAAATGATTCCTAGACATACGTTCCATGGAAAATGGTTCACAAAACCAGAAGGAAATGAAGCAGACATTAGACATGAGCTCTGTGTCTTCACACACAATACAGAAAGACACTACACAAGGAGTAACCAGGGGACACAGTGAACTTGTCTAACCAAGAATTGGACTCTGGGAAAAATGGTCTGTAAAACGCAAACGACACATCCCAAGCTGGGAGACAACTGTTTGCATACACAGAGCTTAGGCAGATTTAGCTTCTAATACACAAGTGAGATGAACACAAAGGAGCCTGAGGGAGAGGTCTGAAGAGACACCAGGCGAAGGAAGGGACCTGGAGAGTACACCGAATGATGCCCAGCACTGATCACCTGAGAAACATGATCTAGCTGCACTCCCTGAGCCCCTGGGGACCCTGGACTAGGCCTGTTCTACCTGGAGGCTCAGAGAGATGGACAGTGAGGAAGGGGAAGAGAAATCCTTGGCATTTCTAACATTTACAGCAAACGCTTAGAAGGAGAAGGCAAGGATCCACCCCACCGACAGTGACATTTCCTGAAAGGCAATAGCTTGGAGTCCATCTAACCCAGGAGGGAAGCCCCTCTTCTCAGAGAACTGCAAGAGATGGATGAAAGAAGGTGAAGCCCACCAATCCAATGGAAAATAAGCTGTGCTCCTGGATCAGAAGAATTCCTCCAGGTAAGATGATGTCACTTCCCCCACCCCCACCCCCCACCGTGGGGCAATCCAGAGGTTGCATGCTATTTCTCTCAAAATAGCAAAGGCTGTTCTCAGGGCATTATAACCAAAGAATTCCAAAATGTCTATGGAAACAGAAAGGAGTCAAAATAGTCAATGCAATCTGCCACAAAGCCCTGAAATGTACATAGCAGGCTGCCTGAGAGCCAATTAGACTATCACACTAGGATCATCAGGACAGCATGGTACAAACATGCAGAACCAGATCCATGGAATGGAATTGAGGGTCCAGAAATAACCTCAAGGTTCTGTAGTCACTTCATGGACGCCAAAGGAGGGGAGGCGCTATGAATGGGAACAAGAGCCTCTGCAACGAAAAGCTTTGGGTATTGGAGATGGTTGCATCTGAATAATCACATTGGCTTTTGGTCTCATAACACCGCAGATTCAGGGAAACATATCAACGCAAAGCCTGAAGTGATGAAACTCCTGGAAATAAGCACGGGCCATAGGTTCCTTAATGTCAGGGACTTCACGACATGTGTGTGGTGGCGGAAACAAAATTGCGTCTCTTCAAGTCAAGGAAACAGGAAACCAAACAACATCAACTAGCTTCCATCCACTTGAACAGCTTTGAAACAGAATAGCTTAGCATTCACAAATCAAAATGGTAACAAACTGAACACAAAGGAATATTTGCAAGCAGAATATAGAAGAAGGGTTTCCTAAGTAAAAAAGACAAGGACTCACATGACTGAGTCTCACAGAACAAACCCCAGACCTATCCCTTCCCCTAACCTCAACTCCATCCCCAAACCTTTACCTCACTGGAAAGGAAACCTTGAAGCCTCACTCTAGGTCAACAATATACATGCTTACATTCATTCACAGGCGCACGAGCATCCACAGCAGAGACACAGAAAGGAAGAGACAGAATGAATTTGGAAAGCTCAAGAAAGACAGAAGGAGGGAGAAAGACTGAACAATGGCGAGAGGAAATGAGTCGATTCCACAAAATTTGCATGAATCTCTCTTGAGTTTTGAAACAATGACAATGCCTATTCCCCCTGCAAAGGGGAAAATGACCCAAGTTGATGAGGCTCAAAAACAAGGATGCGGGAAGCCACTTTTGGGGCAGCCTCTCCCACCCCTCGAAGATGAGTGGGACACTTGAGCAGGAGGATGAAAGTTGATATCAGAGGGAGCGATGGCTGAATGTGACCTTCCGATCCTCCCAATGAGGGGGTCAAGAAATAGGCAGGAAGGGGACTGCCTTTTCCCAGGTCCCAGAGCCCATCTAGGCCTGATTCTACCCCATTCTGTGCTACGTCAGCCCTTCTTTGTGCCGGCGGAAGAACTCAGACTTTCCCTTATGCCTGCAGTTTCCCACTGAAACAGCACTGCCTACCTGGAGATTCTGAGCACTTTTGCCGAGAGGGTTTCGTTTGACAGATGACTTCTTGAAAGGACCTACACGGTCCTTTCAGATACCCAAAGGCTACTTCAAATGAAATAGAAACCAGAATAATCCAGTTTGGTCTTCCAACATATGGGGAGTCAGAACAATTGCCTGGAGAAGGGAAAAGCTACCCACTCCAGGATTCTGGCCTAGAGAATTCCATGGACTGTAGAATTCATGGGAATGCCAGGACTCGAAGGATACTGAGAGACTATAACTTTCACCTTCAGTCAGAAGAAAATAAAGTTTCCTATCTTTTCAGTGATTGGCATTGACTGGGGACCCCGAAAGAATGGGAAGAAATGCAGAAAGAAATAGACTCAATGTTGTCAGGCGGGGGAGAGAGGAACGGTCAGTGCTTGCTATGAATCCAGGCTTTGTTGTGAAGTTGGGTAGGGGGGAGAATGAGGGTGTCCAAATGTCGACAGTGGTGATCCTTACACAGCATTGAAGGCCTCCATATTCCCAATGGCATCAAGGAAGGAAAATTTATTGACACACACTTGTGAGCAAAATATACACAAAGCCATAAAAGACATAAAAGATGAGAAGAAAGATTCCTAGAAGCCTGATGAAAATGAGCTCAGGGGAAGGGAAGTCAATCTCCCCTGGGTGGGGAGGGAGTGGACGGCGTCCATGGGGAACACACAGGGATGGTGGCTGCAGAGCCAACTGCACCCCTGGATAAGGTATTTGCCGAACGGGCTCTGGGTCTCTGTCCAGAGCAGGGGCCTGTTCTCCCTGCAGGGGTTGGACAGTCCTGGTGGGCATCTGAGTCCTGGGCAGGAGCCAGGACAGGTTCCCTCTGTGCAGGTGGTCAATCAGGCCGTGATTTTAGTCCTGCCGCCAACGCCCGAGCAGGTGCAAGTTCCGGTGGAGGTAGAGGCTCTGGAAGGCGTGGTGCGACATCAGGGCCTGGGGCTGGGCGTCATGCATGCAGAGATCCGATGTGCTGAGGGTGCTGGCCAGTACATGGCTGGCCCCGTATCTTTGGGTGGGGACGTCTCAGGTCTCGATCTCCCCTCAGTGGATCCCTGGGTCCTGCACTTGGAGTTCCCACCTCTGTAGGGACAAGTCTTAGACATGGAGGCTGGCTGAGTTTGACGGCCAGAGCTAGAGCTGGGGGAGAAGAAAAGTTTGCCACAGGCCAGCCTTGCCATGTGCCTATGTGGGCACGAAAGCTTCCTAGAGATTCGCTAAGAAGGCCCAGCATCGGAGTCTTCTCTGTAGTCTCCAAGATGGGTAGTTTGAGGCCAGCCTTTGGTCCAGGTCCAGCCCCAGCTCTGTAGGACTCCTCCCTGTGTGGCTAAGCACCGCCTCCCCACACTCACATGCAGAAGCCCAGCCGCCTCACCTCTGAGCTCTGCCGTGCTGGGCTCCAGGTCCTACTGTTTCCTCTGAGGCAGGGCTTCTTGGAGCTCTGTGTCAGAGCCAGCTGTGCTGAGCTCCGTGACAGCCTTAGACAGGGCCCCGGTTTGTGAGCTGGGTGGTGTCGCACAGCAGGACTTGCCTGCCTCCTCTTCATTGTCAGTTGGGCTGAGCCCTCCGTGGCCATGCTCACCTGGAACCTGCACTGGGCCTCCTGGTCACAGGGTGGTGCTCTGAACCCTACCTCTGGGAGGTGCATGGGGTGTGCCCCTCAGAGGCCACCTCGGGTGGGACGCTATGCAATGATAGTGACCATCAGCCAGCCCTGCTTCGATATTTCTGAGCTGAGCCTGGCCAGGATGTCTAATATTTCTGCCTGTCTGCCCTTCTGTTCCCAGAAAGAACAGAGATGAATGCCTGCTCAGATACCCACCAGGGAGGATGGAGACCCCCCGCCAAGGGCTCGAGGTCAGCCTGGGCACACGGCTCTGCCTGGACGCTCACCATGCCACCAAGCGTGCTCTCCCCTGGGGTGTGGACACAAGCGGTCCACGGGCTCCAGACCCACCTGTGGCTGGGCTTGCTTGAGGCAGACACAGCCTGAGAAACCCCCATCCACACACAGCGAAAGGCCTCAGGCTTCAACGGGTGGGACGGGAGAGGTGGGCGGACCCGGCCTGGGGCTCCCCTGTTACCTTTCTGTTCCTTCGGGCAAAGGGCCAGAGGACTCTCAGAGGGGCCCTGGGCCAGCGTCGACGGCCTTCCCACACTCTCTGCCTGTGAGCTCGCCTGAGGACCCGGCCTCTGGGCAGGGGCAAACAGCAGAACATCTTGACAGCAAGCGATCTGGCTGGGGGTTCCTCTCCGCTGGGGAGGCCTAGATACATGGGTTGTGGGTTCTGTTGGATTCTGTTGCCAGGAAATGATATCATTTCCTCGTTCGTGGCCTAGGTCCCTTCCACAAAGTTCCCCAAGGGAATCTCTGGGTTTCTGGCTGTTCTCCCATGCCCTTATGCCACGTGCAGGCACAGTGACACACATTCAGCCCACCCCACAGCCTTTGGGAGACCTGGGTGCAGCCAGGGCCTGAGCTCTGAGGACACAGCTGCTTTCAGCCCAGGTTCCCTCTTCTCAGAAGTGATGTGGTCCTGGGCAAGACATGTGTCCCCCTTGGTTTCCCCAGTCTCTCCATCTGCAGAGTGGGGGTCACTCTTCCATCTCCTCCTTAGGTCTGTCATCCTACAAACAGGTCCAGTGCCTGTTCAGACTTTCGGCTGCTATCACATGGAACTTAGACACTGAGACTTCCCAAAGGACGGATTCAACGCAGGGCTGAACTAGCACAGAATGGGCAGAATCAGGCCTGGATGGGCTCTGGGACCTGGGAAAAGTCAGTCCCCTTTCTGCCTATTTCTTGACCCCTGCATTGGGAGGACCGGAAAATCATATTCACACATCGCGACCACTGATATCAACCTTCCTCGTCCTATTCAAGTGTCCCACTCGGCCTCGAGGCCTGGGGGGGGCTGCCCCAACAGTGGTTCCCCGAATCCTTGTCTTTGAGACTCATCAACTTGAGTCATTTTCCCCCTTGCAGGGGGAATAGGCATTGTCATTGTTTCCATCCTCAAGAGAGATTCATGCAAGTTCTGTGAAATTGACTCATTTCCTCTCTCTATTGTTCAGTCTCTCTCCCTCGTTCCGTCTCTTTCTTGATCTTTCCAAATTCATTCTGTATCTTCTTTTCTGTGTCTCTCCTGTGGATGCTCGCATGTCTGTGAATGCATGTAAACATGTATAGTGTTGACCTAGGGTGAGGCTTTATGGTTTCCTGTCGAGTGAGATAATGGTATCGGGTTGGAGTTGGTGTTAGGGGAAGGGATAGGTCTGGGTTTTTTTCTGGGAGACTTAGTTGTGTGAGTTCTCATTCTCTTTTACGTAGGAACCCCTTCTCTGATATTCTGTTTGCAAATATCCTTTTGTGTTCAGTTTGTTACCATTTTGATTTGTGAATGCTTAGGTTTTCTGTTGCAAAGCTGTTCAAGTGGACGGAAACTCGTGGGTGTCCTTTCGTTTCCTGTTTCCTTGACTTGAAGAGACCCTACTTTGCTTTTCCACCACATATGTTGAAAAGTCCCTGACATTAAAAGCCTATGCCCTGTGCTTTTTTCCAGGAGTTTCTTCACTTCAGGCTTTGCTTTGATGTGTTTCACTGAATCTGACGTGTTCTGAGACCAAAAGCCAACGTGATTGTTCAGGTGGAACCATCTGCAATTCCCACGGTCTTTCGTTGCACACACTCTTGTTCCCATTCTTATCACCTCCCTTCCTTTGGCAACGAGGAATTGACTGTAGAAGCTTGTGTTTATGTTTGGACTCTCAATTCCATTCCATGAATCTGGTTCTGCATGTTTGATTTCTTCCCAGTACCATGCTGTCCTGATGATCCTAGTGTGATAATCTAATTGGCTATCAGCAGCCTGCTATATACATTTCAGGTTTTTGCGGCCGATTGCATTGACTCTTTTGACACCGTAGTGTTTCCATAGACATTTAGGAATTCTTTGGTTTTTATGCCCTGAGAGCAGCCGTTTTTATTTTGAGAGGAATAACGTGGAACCTCTGGAATGCCCCACGGTGTGGGTCCGGGGGAGGGGGAAGTAACATCATCTTATCATGAGTAATTCTTCTGATCCATGAGCACAGCTTATTTTCCATTGGATTGGTGGGCTTCACCTTCTTTCATCCATCTCTTGCCATTCTCTGAGAAGAGGGGCACCCCTCCTGGGTTAGATGGATTCTTAACTATTGCCTTTCAGGGAATTTACTGTTGGTGGGGTTGATACTTGCCTTCTCCTTCTAAGAGTTTGCTGTAAGTGTTAGAAATGACGAGGATTTCTCTTCACTTTCCTCACTGTCCATATCTCTGAGCCTCCAGGTGGAAGAGGCCTAGTCCAGCGTCCCACGGGGCTCGGGGAGTGCAGCTAGACCGTGTTTCTCAGGACCTCAGTGCTGGGCTTCATTCGGTATACTCTCTGTGTCCCTTCCCTCGCCTGGTGTCCCTTCAGACCTCTCCTTCAGGCTAGTTTGTGTTCATGTCGTTTGCATATTAGGAGCCAAATCTTGCCTAAACTCTGTGTATGCAAAGAGTTGTCTCCCAGCGTGCGAGGTGTCTTATGCGTTTTTCAGACGGTCTTTCCCAGAGTCCCAATCTTTGATTTGACAGAGTTCACTGTGTTCTCTGGTTACTCTTTTGTAGTGCCTTTCTGTATTGTGTGTAAAGACTCAGAGTTCATGTCTAATGTATGCTCCATTTACTTCTGGATTTATGAACCGTTTTGCATGGTACATATGCCTAGGAATCATTTGAAGTGCATTTGTTGAGAGGTGTCAGTTTTCATGGACATGCATGTCATCCCCTCTGGTTACCAAATGCGTTGCTCGTAAACCCTTTTAGAGACCTTGTCGAAAAGATGGGTGTTTTTCAGCATGAATTTCCACAGTTGAATTGATTCAGCAGCTCTAGCATCAGGGACGCTGTGTCCAGTGAAAGGGGAGTCGGGTGCGTCCTCCCTTTCAACACTGGTCCCCAGTTCAGGTTGACAGGGCTTTGATCTTCCATCTGTGAGCCAGAGGCCACAGGCATCCTTGTGTGTCCTTGTCTGTGTGAGCAGCTGAAGTGAGGTTCTACTCCACAGGCGCCCAGCAGGTCTGCAGCTTTGGATCGCTACAGGGAACATCTAAGAGGACAGGAGCAACTGTGCCAGAAGTAAGTGTAATTCACCTTGAGTGTTGGCATTAATCATTAAGTGATGCTACTGTGGAACTTTGATTGGTCCGGCAATCTCTTCTGCCAGAGAGTGAGAGAGATGTCTATGGGCTCTGCTAGGCCCTCCGCTCCCTCTTTGGGTCCCGAAGGCTGGTTGTCATCATCCTGTACACCTAGCTGTGAGATGATGACCACCGCCACCTGCACTGTGTTTGCCTTTGCCCATGTGACCATGCGAAGAGTCAGGGCATCTCTGAGCTACACTAGCCATGTGCATTGCCTCTCATTAGACCTGCAGATTTTTCTTCTTTTTAATTCCTGATCACTGATTTTGTCAAGCATGTGGGGGCCACAAGGATGGTGGGTCTTTCTCTGGCCTTGTGTTCTGAGGAACACTTGTTCCTTTGTCGGTGTGGGTATATCATTCCATTTCTCCTGCCTGATTTATTCTTGTGAGTTTGTTTGTGCCGGCGGAAGAACTCAGACTTTCCCTTGTGCCTGAGGTGTCCCACTTACAACAGCACTGCCTACCTGAAGATTCTGAACATATTAGCCGAGAGGGCTTCATTTGGAAGATAACATTATAAAAGGACATATGAGTCCTTTCAGAACCCCAAAGGCTACTTCACACTTTGGTCTTCCAATATGTGGGAAGTCAGAACAATCCTCTGGAGAAGGGAAAAGCTACCCACCCAAGATTCTGGCCTAGAGAATTCCATGGACTGTAGAATTCATAGGGATGCCAAGACTCTAACGATACTTAGAGACTATAACTTTCGCCTTCAATAAGAGCAAAATCCAGTTTCTTATCATTTCAGTGAATAGCGTTGATTGGGAACCCCGAAAGGATGAGAAGAAATGCAGAGAGAAGTGGACTCAATGTTGAGAGGCGGGAGAGAGAAGAACGGGGAATGCTTGCCATGAATCCAGTCTTTGCTGGGAAGTGGGGGGGATAGAATGAGGGTGTCTGAATGTAGACAGCGGTGACGCTTACACAGCATTGTAAAGGCCTCCATATTCCCAAGGAAGGAAAATTTATTGACACACACTTGCGAGCAAAATATACAGAAAGCCATAAAAGATATAAAAGATGAGAAGAAAGATGCCTAGGAGCCTGATGAAGATGAGCTCTGGGGAAGGAAAGTCAATCTCCCCTGGGTGTGGTGGGAGTGGACGGCGTCCACGGGGAACACACAGGGATGGAGGCTGCAGAGACAACTGCGCCTCTGGATGATGTGGTTGCCAAAGGGTTCTGGGCTTCTACCCAGAGCAGGGTCCTGTTCTCCCTTCAAGTGTTGGATAGTCATGGTGGGCGTCTGAGTCCTTGGTAGGAGGCAGGGCAGGCTGCTGCTCCAAAGTTGGTCACTCAGGCCCTGACTCGGTTACTGCCGCCAAAGCCTGAGCAGGGGCAAATGCACATGGAGGTGGAGTTTCTCGAAGGCGGGGTGGGACATCTTGGCCTGGCGCTGGGTGTTGTGCAGGCACAGAGATCTGATGTGCTGAGGGTGGTGGCCAATACCCGGCTGGTCCCGTGTCATTGGGAGGGGATGTCTCAGGTCTCGATCTCCCCTCAGTGGATCCGTGAGTCCTGCAGCAGGAGCTCCCACCTCCGTAGGGACAGGTCTTAGAAATGGAGGCTGGCTGAGTTTGACGGCCAGAGCTAGAGCTGGAGGAGAAGAAAAGTTTGCCACAGGCCAGCCTTGCCATGTGCCTAAGTGGGCACGAAAGCTTCCTAGAGATTTGCTAAGAAGGCCCAGCATCAGAGTCTTCTCTGCAGTCTCCAAGATGGGTGGTGTGAGGCTAGCCTTCATTCCAGGCCCAGGCCCAGCTCTGGGGGACACCTCCCTGTGTGGCTCAGCACCGCCTCCCCACACTCACAGGCAGTAGCCCCAGCCAACTCACCTCTGTGCTCTTCCGTGCTGGGCTCCAGGTCTTCCTGCTGCCTCCGAGGCAGGGCTTCTCGGAGTTCTGCATCAGAGCCGGCTGTGCTGAGCTCCATGGCAGCCTGAGACTGGGTCCCAGGGTGTGTGCTGGGTGGAGTCTGCACAGCAGACCTTGCCCACTTCCTCTTCATCGCCAGTTGGGCTGAGCCCTCCGTGGCCACCCTCACCTGGAGCCTTCACTGGGCCTCCCGAGCAGGGGGCTGGTGCTCTGAACCCTCCCTTTGGGAGGTGGATGGGGTGTGCCCCTCAGAGGCCACCTCGGGTGGGACGGTCTGCAATGTCAGTGACCATCAGCCAGCCCTGCTTCGGTATTTCTGAGTTTAGCTTGGCAAGGATGGCTGCTGCTTCTGCCTGCCGGCCCTTCTGCTCCAAGAAAGACCAGAGACACGAGTGTCTGCTCAGATATCCACCCGGGAGGATGGAGAATCCCCTGAGGGCATGAGGTCAGCCTGGGCATCTGTCTCTGCCCGGACACTCCCCATGCCACACAGCCTGCTCTCCCTTGGGGTGTGGAAACAAGAAGCACGTGGGCTCCTGACTGAAATGCGGCTGGGCTTGCTTGAGGCAGACACACCCCCAAGAAACCCCCATCCACACAGAAGGAAAGGCCTCAGGCTTCCCCGTGTGGGACAGGAGAGGTGGCCGGACCCAGTCTAGGGCTCCCCTGTTACCTTTCTTTTCCTTCAGCAAAGGGCCAGAGGCCTCTCGGCGGGGGCCCTGAGCCAGTGTCGACCGCGTTCCCACGCATTCTGCCTGTTAGCTAGCCTAAGACCCAGTCCTCTGGGCAGGGGCAAACAGCAGAATATCTTCACAGCTAGCGATCTGGCCAGGGTCTCCTCTCCGCTGGCCAGGCCTGGATACACAGGTTGCGGGTTCTGTTGGGTTCTGTTGCCAGGAAGTGACATCATTTCCTGGTTCGTGGCTCAGGTCCCTTCCACAAAGCTCCCAAACGGAACTTCTGGTTTTCTGGCTGTTTCCCCATGCCCTTAGGCCACGTGCAGTCACAGTGACATCCACAGAGCCCATCCCACAGCCTTGGGGAGATCTGGGTGCAGCCAGGGCCTGAGTTCTGAGGACACAGCTCCTTTCAGAACAGGCTCCTTCTTCTCAGAAGTGTTGTGGCCCTGGGCAAGCCATGTGCCCCACAGGGTTTCCCGTCTTTCCATCTGCAGAGTGGGTCACAATCTCCCATCTCCTGACTAGGTCTGTCAGCCTACGAGGAGCTCCAGTGCATGTTCAAAATTTGGGCCACTTTCACTTGGAGCTTGGACACAGACTTCCCAAAGGATGGATTCCACACAGGGCTGACCTAGCACACAATGGGCAGAATCAGGCCTGGATTTGCTCTGGAACCTGGGAAAAGGCAGTCCCGTTCCTGCCTATTTATGGCCCCCGATTTGGGAGGACCGGAAGGTCATATTCACACATCCCCCTCTCTGATATCAACCTTTCCTGTCCTACTCAAATGTCCCACTCAGCCTCGAGGGTTGGGGGAGTCTGCCCCAACAGTGGCTCCCCGCAATCTTGTCTTTTAGTCTCATCATCGTGGGTCATTTTACCACTTGCAAGAGAATAAGCACAGTCATTTCTTCCAAATTCAAGAGAGATTCATTCAAATTCTGTGAAATCGAATCATTTCCTCTCTGCATTGTTCAGTCTCTCTCCCTCGTTTCCTCTCTTTCTTGACCTTTCCAAATTCAGTCTGTCTCTTCCACTCTGTGTCTCTCCTGTGGATGCTCGCATGCCTGTGAAGGCATGTACGCATGTATATTTTTGGCCTAGGCTGAGGCTTTAGGGTTTCATTTTGAGTGAGGTAAAGGTTTGGGGTTGGAGTTGGTTTTAGGGGAAGGGTTAGGTCTGGGGTTTGTTCTGGGAGACTTAGTGGTGTGAGTTCTCATTCTCTTACATAATAACCCCTTCTCCGATATTCTGCTTGCAAATATGCTTGTGTGTTCACTTTGTTACCATTTTGATTTGTGAAAGCTTAGCTTTTCTGTTATAAATCTGTTCAAGTGGATGTAAGCGGGTGGGTGTCCCTTGGTTTCCTGTTTCCTTTAATTGAAGAGACCCAATTTTGCTTCCCCCCCACACACACATATGTTGAGAAATCCCTGACAAGGAGGACCCTATGGCCCCTCCTTATTTCCAGGAGTTTCATCACTTCAGGCTTTGCGTTGATGTGTTTCCCTGAATCTGACGTGTTCTGAGACCAAAAGACAATGTGATTGTTTAGATGGAACCATCTCCATTTCCCACGTCCTTTCGTGGCAGAGGATCTTGTTCCCATTCTTATCACCTCCCCACCTTTGGCGTCAATGAATTGACCATAGAAGCTTGGGTATAGTTCTGGACCATCAATTCCATTCCATGGATCTGGTTCTGCGTGTTTCGTTTCTTCCCAATACCATGCTGTCCTGTTATCCTGGTGTGAAAATCAAATTGGCTATCAGACAGCCTGCTATGTCCATTTCAGGGCTTTGCGGCAGATCGCATTGACCCTTTTGTCTCCTTTGTGTTTCCATAGACATTTTGGATTTCTTTGGTTATAATGCCCTGAGAGCAGCAGTTGGTATTTTGAGAGGAATAGCGTGGAACCTCTGTAATGCCCCACTGTGGGGATCGGGGGGATGGGGAACTGACATCATCTTTCCAGGAGGAATTCTTCTGCTCCGTGAGCACAGCTTATTTTCCATTGGATTTCTGGGCTTCACCTTCTTTCATCCATCTCTTGCAGTTCTCTGAGAAGAGGGACTTCCCTCCTGGGTTAGATGCACTCCTAGCTATTGCCTTTCAGGGAATGTCACTGTCGGTGAGGTTGATCCTTGCCTTGTCCTTCTAAGCGTTTGCAGTGAGTGTTAGAAATGCCAAGGATTTCTCTTCCCCATCCTCACTGTCCATCTCTCTGAGCTTCTTTGTAGAACAGGCCAAGTCCAGGGTCCCACGAGTCTCGGCGAGTGCAGCTAGACCGTGTTCCTCAGGCCCTCAATGCTGGGCATCACTCGGTGTACTCTCGGTGTCCTTTCCTTCGCCTGGTGTCCCTTCACAGTCCTCTCCTTCAGGCTCGTTTGTGTTCATGTCATTTGTGTATTAGGAGCCAAATCCTGCCTAAGTTCTGTGTCTGTAAACAGTTGTCTCCCAGCTTGGGAGGTATCATTTGTGTTTTACAGACCGTATTTCCCAGAGTCCAAATCTTGGTTAGACAACGTTCACTGTGTTCCCTGGTTACTCTTTGTGTAGTGCCTTACTGTATTGTGTGGAGACTAAGAGCTAATGTCTAATGTCTGCTCCATTTCCTTCTGGATTTGTGAACCATTTTGCATTGAACGTATGTCTAGGAATCATTTGAAGTGCATTTGTTGAGAGGTGTCAAATTTCCATGGACATGCATGTCATCCCCTCTGGTATCCAAATGCGTTACTCATAAACTCTTTTGTCGACCTTCTTGGAAAGATGGGGGTTTTTCAGCTTGCATTTCCTCAGTTGAATGGATTCAGCAGCTCTAGCAGCAGGGACGCTGTGTCCAGTGAAAAGGGAGTCGGGTGCGGCCTCCCTTTCAGCACCAATCCCCAGGTCGGGTTGACAGGGTGCTGATCTTCCATCTTTGAGCCAGTGGCCACAAGCATCCTTGAGTGTCCTTGGCTGTGTGAGTAGTTGAAGTGAGTTTCGACTCCACAGGCGCCCAGCAGACCTGCCGTTTCGGACCGCCAGAGGTAAGCATTTCAGAGGAGAGGAACAACCGTGCCAGAAGTGGAGTGGGATCCACCCTGAGGGTGAGCACTTATCGTCAAGAGATGCTCCTATGGGACTTTGATGGGTCTGTCACACTCTTCTGCCAGAGAGCGAGAGAAATGTCTATGGGCTCTGCTAGGCCCTCCACTCCCTCTCGTGGTCCTGAAGCTTGGTTGTCACCATCCTGAGCACCTAGCTCTGAGATGATGACCAGCACCACTTGCACTGTGTTTCCCTTTGCCTGCATGTCCATGCGAAGCGTCAGGCTGTCTCTGAGCTACACTAGCCACGTGCATTGCCTCTCATTGGACCTGCACATGTTTCTTCTGTTTCCTTCCCGATCACTGATTTTCTCCAGTGTGTGGGGGCCACAAGAATGGTGGGCCTTTCTCTGGCCTTGTGTTCTGAGGAATATTTGTCCCTTTGTTGGTGTGGGTTTATCTTTCCATTTCTCCTGCCTGGTTTATTGCTGTGAGTTTGTTTGTGCCGGCGGAAGAACTCAGCCTTTCTCTTGTGCCTGAGGTGTCCCACTTGCAACAGCAATGCTACCTGGAGATTCTGAACACATTTGCCAAGAGGGCTTCATTTGTCAGATGACATCTTGAAAAGATCTACCTGGTCCTATCGGATACCCAAAGGATCCTTCAAATTACATAGAGACCAGAATTCTCCAGTTTGGTCTTCCAATATGTGGGGAATCAGCACAATCCCCTGGAGAAAGGAAAAGGTACTGACTAAAGGATTCAGACCTAGAGAATTCCATGGACTGTAGAATTCATGGGAATGCCAAGACTAACAATACTGAGAGACTATAACATTCACCTTTAGTCAGAGCAAAATCCACTTTCCTCTCATTTTAGTGATTGGCATTGACTGGGGACCCCGAAAGGATGGGAAGAAATGCAGAGAGAAGACGACTCAATGTTGTTCAGGCGGAGGAGAGTTGGATGGGGAATCCATGAATCGAGGCTTTTTTTTTTTTTTTTTTGAAGTGAGGGTGGATAGATTGAGGGTGTCCCAATGTAGACAGTGGTAATGCTTACACAGCATTGTGAAGGCCTCCATATTCCCAACTGGCATCAATGAAGGAAGCTTTATTGACACACACTTATGAGCAAAATATACAGAAAGGTATAAAAGAAAATAAAGAGGAGGAGAAAAATGCCTAGGACCCTGATGAAAATCAGCTCAGGTTAAGGAAATTCAGTCTCCCCTGGGTGGGGAGGGAGTGCACAGCATCCATGGAGAACATACAGGGATGGAGCCTGCAGCGCCAACCGCGCCCCTGGATGATTTGGTTGCCGAAGGGCTCTGGGTCTCTGTCCAGAGCAGGGGCCTGTTCTCCCTGTGGGGTGTGACAGTCATGGTGTGGGTCAGAGTCCTTTGCAGGAGCCAGGGCAGGCTGCCTCTGCACATGTGGTCACTCAGGCCTTGACTGGGGTTCTGCTGCCAAAACCTGAGTAGGAGCAAGTGCACGCGGAGGTGGAGTTTCTGGAAGGCCGGGTGGGACATCGGGGCCTGGGGCTGGGGGTCATCCTGGCACAGAAATCCGGTGTGCTGAGGGTGCTGGCCAGTACCTGGCTGGCCCTGTGTCATTGGGAGGGGACGTCTCAGGACTCGGTCTCCCTTCACTGGATCCCTGGGTCCTGCACTTGGACCTCTCTCCACCTCCTTAGTGACAGGTCTTGGACTTGGAGGCTGGCTGAGTTTGACAGCCAGAGCTAGAGCTGGGGGAGAAGAAGAGTTTTCCACAGGCCAGCCTTGCCATGTGCCTAAGTGGGCACGAAAGCTTCCTAGAGATTCGCTAAGAAGGCCCACCATCGGAGTCTTCTCTGCAGTCTCCAAGATGGGTCGTGTGAGGCCAGCCTTTCGTCCAGGCCCAGCCCCAGCTCTGGGAGACACCTCTCTATGTGGCTCAGCACCGCCTCCCCACGCTGACATGGAGCAGCCCCAGCCGCCTCACCTCTGTGCTCTGCCCTGCTGGGCTCCAGGTCCTCCAGCTGCCTCCGAGATAGGGCTTCTCAGAGCTCTGGGTCAGAGCCAGCTGTGCTGAGCTCGTGGCAGCCTGAGACTGGGCCCCGGGGTGTGTGCTGGGTGGTGTCTGAGCAGCAGGCCTTGCCCTCTTCCTCTTCAACGCCATTTGGGCTGAGCCCTCCAAGGCCACTCTCACCTGGAGCCTGTACTTAGCCTCCAGGGCAGGGGGCTGGTGCGCTGAGCCCTCCCTCTGGGAGGTGGATAGGGTGTGCCCCTCAGGGACACCTCAGTTGGGACGATCTGCAATGATAGTGACCATCAGCCAGCCCTGCTTCGATATTTTTGAGCTGTGCCTGGCCAGGATGGCTGCTGCTTCTGCCTGCCTGCCCTTCTGCTCCAAGAAAAACCAGAGACAAAAGTGTCTGCTCAGATACCCACCCGGAAGGACGGAGAACCTCATGAGGGTGTGCGGCCAGCATGGGCAGCTGGCACTGCCCGGACTCTCCTCATGCCACCCAGCCTGCTCTCCCCTGGGGTGTGGCCCCAAGCAGCCCATGGACTCCTGACCCTCATGTGGCTGGGCTTGCTTGAGTTCGACACACCCGGAGAAACCCCCATCCACACACAACGAAAGGCCTCATTCTTCCCCCGTGGGATGGGAGATGTGGCTGGACCCGGTCTGGGGCTCCCCTGGTACCTTTCTGTTCCTTCGGGCAAAGGGCCAGAGGCCTCTCTAGGAGGGGGGTGCCTGAGCCAGCGTCGACCGCATTCCCACACACTCTGCCTGTGAGCTCTCCTGAGGCCCCGGCCTCTTAGCAGGGGCAAGCAGCAGAACATCTTGACAGCAAGTGATCTGGCTTGGGGCTCCTTTCCGCTGGGGAGGCCTGGATACATGGGTTGCGGGTTCTGTTGGTTTCTGTTGCCAGGAAGTGACATCATTTCCTGGGTTCGTGGCTTAGGGCCCTTCCACAAGCTCCCAAAGGGAACCTCTGGTTTCTGGATGTTCCCCAACGCCCTTAGTCCACGTGCAGGCAAAGTGACACCTACACACCCCATCCAACAGCCTTGGGGAGAACTTGGTGCAGCCAGAGCCTGAGCTCTGAGGACAGAGCTGCTTTCAACCCAGGCTCCTTCTTCTCAGGAGTGATGTGGCCCTGGGAAAGACATGTGCCCCACAGGGTTTCCCCAGTCTCTCCATGTGCAGAGTGGGGGTCCCTCTCCCATCTCCTGCCTAGGTCTTTCAGCTTACGAAGAGCTCCAGTGCCTTTTCAAACTTTGGGCCTCCATCAAAAGGAGCTTGGACACAGACTTCCCAAAGGAAGGATTCCACACAGGGCTGACCTAGCACAGAATGGGGCAGAATCAGGCCTGGATGGGCTCTGGGACCTGGGCGAAGGCAGTCCCCTTCCTGCCTATTTCTTGACCCCCGACTTGGGAGGATCCGAAGGTCACATTCAGACATCGCCCCTTCTGATATCAACCTTCCTCGTCCTACTCAAGTGTCCCACTCAGCCTCGAGGGGTGGGGGAGGCTGTTCCAACTGTGGCTCCCCACATCCTTGTCTGTGAGTCTAATCATCGAGGGGGAATAGGCACTGTCATTGTTTCCATCCTCAAGAGAGATTCATGTAAATTCTGTGAAATTGACTCATTTCCTATCTCCATTGTTCAGTCTCTGTCCCTCGTTCCATCTCTTTTATGACCTGTCCAAATTCAGTCTGTTTCTTCTTCTCTGTGTCTCTCCTGTGGATGCTCACAAACTGTGAATGCATGTACACATGTATAATATTGACCTAGTGTGAGGTTATAGTTTTTCCTTTCGAGTGAGGTAATGATTTGGGACTGAAGTTTGTGTGAGGGGAAGGGATTCGTCTGTGGTCAATTCTGGGAGACTTAGTGGTGGGATTTCTCACTCTCTTTTACGAAGGAACCCCTTCGCCGATATTCTGCTTGCAAATATTCTTTTGTGTTCAGTTTGTTACCATTTTGATTTGTGAATGCTTAGCTTTTCTGTTGCATAGCTGTTCAAATGGATGCAAGCCCATTGGTGTCCTTTGGTTTCCTGTTTCCTTGACTTGAAGACACCCAATTTTGCTTCACCCCCCACACATGTTGAGAAGTCCCTGACATTAAGGAGCCAATATCCCTTGTTTATTTCCAGGACTTTCATCTCTTCAATTTTGCATTGATGTGTTTCACTGAATCTGAAGTGTTATGAGACCAAAAGCCAATGTGATTTTTCAGATGGAACCATCTCCAATTCCCATTGTCTTTCGTTGCAGAGGCTCTTGTTCCCATTCGTATTGTGTACTCTCCTTTGGCATCGAGGAATTGACCATAGAAGCTTGGGTTTATTTCTGGACCCTCAATTCCATTCCATGGATCTGGTTCTGCGTGTTTCATTTCTTCCCAGTACCATGCTGTCCTGATGATCCTAGTGTGATAGTCTAACTGGCTATCAGGCAGCCTGTGATGTCCATTTCACGACTTTGCGACAGATTGCATTGACTCCTTTGACTCTTAATATTTCCATAGACATTTTGGAATTCTTTGGTTATGTTACCCTGAGAACAGCTGTTGGTATTTTGAGAGGAATAGCGTGGAAACTCTGGATTGCCCCATGGTGGGGGTCGGGGGGAGGGGGAACCGACATCATCTTACCAGGAGGAATTCTTTTGATCCGTGAGCACAGCTTATTTTCCACTGGATTGGTGGGCTTCACCTTTTTTCATCCATCTCTTGCAGTTCTCTGAGAACAGGGGCCTCCCTCCTGGGTTAGATGGACTACTAGCTATTGAGTTTCAGGGAATGTCACCGTCTGTGGGGTTGATACTTGCCTTCTCCTTCTAAGTGTTTGCTATGAGTGAGAGAAATGCCAAGGATTTCTCTTCCCCTTCCTCACTGTCCATCTCTCTGAGCCTCCAGATAGAACAGGCCTAGTCCAGGGTAACATGCGTCTTGGGAAGTGCAGCTAGAACGTATTTCTCAGGCCCTCAGTGCTGGGCATCATTCGGTGTACTCTCAATGTCCCTTCCTTCGCCTGGAGTCCTTTCAGACCCCTCCTTCAGGCTCGTTTGTGATCATGTGTTTTGTGTATTAAGAGCCAAATCCTACATAAGTTCTGTGTATGCAAACAGTTGTCGCCCAATGAGGGATGTCTTGTTTGCATTTTTCAGAAGGTCTTTCCCAGAGTCCAAATCTTGGATTTGAGAAAGTTCACTGTTCCCTGGTTACTCTTTGTATAGTGCCATTCTGTATTGTATGTGAAGACTCAGAGCTCATGTCTAATGTCTGCTCCATTTCCTTCTGGATTTGTGATCCGTTTTGCATGGAATGTATGTCTAGGAATCATGTGTAGTGCATTTGTTGAGAGGTGTCAAGTTTCCATGGACATGCATGTCATCAACTCTGGTTTGCAAATGTGTTGTTCCTAAAACCATTTGGAGAACTTCTCGGAAAGATACGGGTTCTTTTTAGCCTGCATTTCCACAGTTGAATGGATGCAGCAGCTCTAGCAGCAGGGATAGTCTAATTGCTTAACATCTTAAGAGAAATCCCACATTCCTTCTTCAAACTCGAAAGAATACTCAGCACCCTATATGCAACTCAAAGAGTTCTCCGAGATAACCGACCAACCTCGAGAGGAGCAGCGAGGTTCCTGCCACAACTCAAGAAGAGACCAGTTTTCCACGCATCATGTCGAGGTGAGGATCGATTCCCCTTCTTTGTCTGGAAATTAATCCCGATGTTCCTGTTGAATGTGAAGAGGAGGCCTATGTCCCCTTGAAACTCGAGAGGACCCTGGGGATTCGTGTCGCAATTCAAAAAGACACGGATTATCCCATGCGCTCGAATAAGGACTGATTCCAATGTGCTGATTCAAAGAGAACTCCCGGGATCAAATAACACCAATAAGGGAGGCCTGACTTCGCAGGTGCATCATGGAGGAAAAGCCCCAGGACAGAAATTGAACTCAACAGGAGGCCTGCCACCCCTTGGACAACTCGAAAAGATAGCGGAGTTACAAGCCTCAACAAGAGACGTGGCATGACTCCCCTGTTGAAACTTCATAGGAAGTCTGAGCCCCATGTCACAACTGGAGAGACACCCTGAGGTTAGCGCCTCAACTCCAGATCAGACCCTATTCCCCTGCACTGACTCGAAAGACATCCCAAAGCCTTCTCACAGCTCAAAAGGATTCCGGACTTCTCAGAGACAACTTGAGATGCTCCGTGAGGCCTCTTTTGCAACTCGAGGGATCCGACAGTCTCCTGCCCCCAACCTAGAAACACTCTGGCATTACTCCTTTCAATGTGAATTGAACCCGATTCCTCTGCATTGACTCGAGAACAATCACGACCTTCCCCTTGCAAATTGACTTCCTTGAGGCAACAGGAGTGTCTCCCTGAGTTCCTGGCGTAACGCGAAAGGAAATCCAAACTTCCCTTGGCAACTCACCAAAAACCACGAGAAGCCCCAGGCAACTTCACATGAGGCCCTTTTTTTCCTGCAGCGCCTGGAGAGCAATCCCAAGTTGACTATCAAGATAACATAGGAGGCTTGAATCCCTATTTACAATTCAAGTGGCTCACAGAATACACATCTTCAGTCGAGTGAATCCCTGAGTTTCCATCCACTGTTCAAGAAGAGCTCTGTATTCCCCACCTCCTCACGATATGATCGTTAAAACTCTGTTTCAAATTTAGAGGAATCCTTTCTTCCTCTCCCACCACAAGATAAGCCTCTGTCTCCTATTGAAACTCGAGGGCACTCCCGAGGGTCCTGATGCAAGGATAAAGGACTCTGTGTTCCACCTCCAATCAAAGTAGGTCCTGATGATCTAGCAAAGCTCCAATGGAAAACCGAAGATCCCCTCACAATGTGATGGGAATCCTGACACCCATGCTGAGCGTATAAAAAAAGCCCTAATGAACAGCCTGATCACGACAAGAGTACTGGTTCCCATTTTACAACTCGAAAGGAAAGCAGAATTCCATGCCTCAAATCGAGACGAAACCTGACTCCCCAGCAGAACTTTCATAGCAACCCCGAGATCCCTGTCGCCACTGGAGAGGAAAACACAGTTGACCGACTCAACGCAAGATGGGGCCCTATTGCTCTACTGTGCCTCGAGGGAAATCCCGAGGTTCCTCTTTCAACACGAGAGGAATCCTGACTTCCCTGGGGCAACACGAGCGAGTTCATAAGGTCCCCGTCACAATTTGAGAAGAATACCAAGCTTCCCGCCGCAACTCGAGAAAAACAACGTGATTCTCCACGCAATGCGTGATGAGGAACATTTCCACTGCAGAGTCTCAAGAGAAATCCCAAATTCCCGCTTGAAATTTGAATGGGTACTTGACACCTTTCATACAACTCAAAACTTCCCCAACATTGTCGTCCCCACTGAAGAGGAGCACACAGTTTATGTACACAATGCTAGATGCGGCCCTATTCCTCTGCCACACCTCGAGAGGAATCCCGAGGTTCCCCTTCCAACACAAAATGAGACCTGACTTCGCTGGAACGACACGAGCGAGTTCCTGAATTCCCCGTCGCAGCTCAAGAGGAACCCAAAGCTTCCCACCACAACTCGAGAAAAATCACAAGATTCTGCCCTCAAGGCGAGATGTTCAACTTTTCCATTGCCGACTCTCAGGAGAAATCCCACATTCCCGCTTAAAACTCGACAGGTTACTTAACATCCTTTAGGCGACTCAAAAGTGACACTGACATAACCATTCCAGAAAATTAGAGATATCAAGGGAACATTTCATGCAAAGATGGGCTCGATAAAGGACATAAATGGTATGGACCTAACAGAAGCAGAAGATATTAAGAAGAGGTGGAAAGAATACACAGAGGAACTGTACAAAAATGATCTTCAGGACAAAGATAAACACGATGGCGTGATCACTCACCTGGAACCAGACATCTTGAAATGTGAAGTCAAGTGGGCCTTAGAGAGCATCACTATGAACAAAGCTAGTGGAGGTGATGGAATTCCAATTGAGCTATTTCAAATCCTGAAAGATGATGCTCTGAAAGTGCTTCACAAAATATGCCAGCAAATTTGGAAAACTCATCAGTGGCCACAGGACTGGAAAAGGTCAGTCTTTATTCCAATCCCAAAGAAAGGCAATGCCAAAGAATACCCAAACTACCGCACAATCGCACTCATCACACACGCTACTAAAGTCATGCTCAAAATTCTCAAAGCCAGGCTTCAGCAATATGTGATCCGTGAACTCCCAGATGTTCAAGCAGGTTTTAGAAAAGGCAGAGGCACCAGAGATCAAATTGCCAACATCCGCTGGATCATGGAGAAAGCAAGAGAGTTCCAGAAAAACATATATTGCTGCTTCATTCACTATGCCAAAGCCTTTGACTGTGTGGATCACAATAAACTGTGGAACATTCTGAAAGAGATGGGAATACCAGACCACCTGACCTGCCTCTTGAGGAACCTTTATGCAGGTAAGGAAGCAACAGTTAGAACTGGACATGGAACAACAGACTCGTTCCAAATAGGAAAAGGAGTATGTCAAGGTTGTATATTGTTACCCTGCTTATTTAATTTCTATGCAGAGGACCTCATGAGGAACACTGGACTGGAAGAAGCACAAGCTGGAATCAAGATTGCTGGGAGAAATATCAATAACCTCAGATATGCAGATGACACCACCCTTATGGCAGAAAGTAAAGAGGAATTCAAAGGCCTCTTGATGAAACTGAAAGAGGAGAGTGAAAATTTGGCTTGAAGCTCAATATTTAGAGAACGAAGATCATGGCATCTGGTCCCATCACTTCATGGGAAATAGATGAGGAATCCTTGAAAACCGTCAGACTTTCATTTTTGGGTGGCTCCAAAAAAACTGCAGATGCTGATTGAATCCAGGAAATTAAAAGACGCTAACTCCATGGAAGGAAATTTATAACCAACCTAGATAGCATATTAAAAAGCAGAGACATTACTTTGGCAACCAAGTTCCGTCTAGTCAAGGTTATGATTTTTCCCGTGGTCATGTAGGGATGTGAGAGTTGGACTGTGAAGAAAGCTGATCGCCGAAGAATTGATGCTTTTCAACTGTGGTGCTGGAGAAGACTCTTGACAGTCCCTTGGACTGCAGGGAGATACATCCAGTCCATTCTAAAGGAAATCAATCCTGGGTGTTCACTGGAAGGACTGATGCTAAAGCCGTAACTCCAATACTTTGGCCACCTGAGGTGACGAGTTGACTCACTGGAAAAAAGTCTGATGCTGGGAGGGATTGGGGGTGGGAGGAGACGTAGACGACGGAGAATGAGATGGCTGGATGGCATCACCGACTGGATGGACATGAGATTGAATGAACTGTGGGAAAGGGTGATGGACAGAGAGGACTGGCGTGCTGTGAAACATGGGGTCGCAAAGAGTGGGAAAGGACTGAGCGACTGAACTGAACTGAACCGAGAGGAACACCGAATTTCCTGCCACAACTGACAAAGTGTCCCGTTTTCCAGTCCTCTTTTCCAGATGAAAGTCGATTCCCCCGCTTTATCTGGAATGGAATCCGGACGTTCCCGTCGCACAGTACGAGGAGACCGGTAACACCTTGAAACTCGGGAGATTTCTGGCTTTCAAAACACAATTGGAAAAGGTACCAATGTCTCCACCCACTCGAGATATTGTCTGATTCCACTGCAGAGATTCAAATATATCTTCGAATATCAACTCACAAGACGAGTGGAGACCTGTCTCCTGAGGATTTTCAACAAAATCTCCAGGTAAAATTTAACTCAATTGTGGCCTAACACTCCTTTTACAACTCGAGAAGAAAGTGGAGTACTATGTCTGAACACGAGATGAGGCCTGACTCCCCAAGACAATTTTGAGAGCAACCCTTTCGCTACTGGAGAGGAATTCTGAGTTAAACGGACTCAAATCTAGATGCAGACCTACTTCTCTGCAGTGACTCCAAAGGAATCCCGAGGTTCCCCTTGCAAATGGAAAGGCGTTCTGACTTCCCAGAAACAACACAGGAGGCTCCCTGATATATCCATCATTACTCGAGAGGTTCACCACATTTCCCGCTGCAACTCGAGAATAACCTCGAAATTCCTCTTTCAAAGCAAGATGATGCCCCCTTTGTTTTTTCTTACAGCACGTAGACAAAAGTCCCAAGTTCCTTTTCCAAATTCGATTAGGCTTGTGTTCCTTGATGCCACTAAAGGGTCTCCCAGAGCTACCGGTCCCAATGAGAGAAGAAAACCGATTTTCCCCACCACAATTTAAGAAAAGGCCAGTGATCACACCTCAGCTGAAGATAATGAGCGTTCCACGTTCAACTGAAGAGGAATCCCAATTTCACCTCGTACCACAGGACGAGTCCTGTCACATCTATTTACACTTGAGGGCAACAGTGTAGATACGGCAGCATGTTCAAAGGACTCCGAGTTCACACTCAACTAGAGATGAGTCGTGTTGTGTTTGCAGCAGCTCCAGTGGAACACGGAGTATCAACTCGCAACATGATCGGAGGTATGAATTCCCTGCTGAGACTCTTGGAAAAGCGCAAATTTCCCGCTAAAACAGAAAGCAGACCTGATAGTCCTTTTACAACTCGGGGGTAAAGTAGAGCTCCCTCCTCAACAAAGACTAGGCTTGATTCCCCAGTGCAACCATCAGAGCAACACCAAGATCCATGTGGTCACTTGAAAGGAATACTGAGTTTACCCACTCAAGTCTAAATGTGGCCCTCATGCCCTGCAGCGACTCCAACGGAATCGCAAAGTTCCACTATCAACAGGAAAGGAGACCTGACTTCCCTGAGGCAAAACTAGCAAGTCCAAGTGGTTCCCGTCATAATGCGAGAATACCTCCAAGCTTCAAGCCGCAACTCCAGATAAACCATGAAATTCTCCACTCCACGCGACAGGATGCCCTTTTCTGCTGCAGCGTCTTAAGAGAAGTCCCACATTCCCTCTTCAAACTCGAAAGGATACTCAGCCCACTATAGGCAACTGAAGAGTTTCCCCGAGATACCCGGCTAAACTCAAGAGGAGCAGCGAGGTTCCTGCCACAGCTCAAGAAGAGACCCGTTTTCCACTCGTCATCTCAAGGTGAGGATCGATTGCCCTGCTTCGTAAGGAAATTAATCCCGATGTTTCTGTCAAATCTGAAGAGGAGGCCTATGTCCTCTTAAAACTCGAGAGGACCCCGGGGAGTCGTGCCACAATTCAAAAAGACACCAATTTAACCATCCGCTCAATATAAGGACTGATTCCACCATCCCAATTCAAAGGGAACTCCCAGGATCAAGTAACACCACTCAGGGAGGCCTGATTTCCCAGGTGCATCATAGAGAAAAAGCCCCAGGACAGAAAATCAACTCAACAGGAGGCCGACCACCCCTTTTACAACTCGAAAAGATAGTGGAGTTCCATGCCTCAACAAGAGACTTGGCATGACTCCACTTTTGAAACTTTGTAGGAACACTGTGATCCATGTAAGAACTGGAGAGGCACACTGAGGTTAGCTCCTCAACTCCAGATGAGACCCTATTCCCCTGCACTGTCTCGAAAGGCATCCCAAAGGCTCTCCACACTACACAAAGTTTCTGGACTTCCCAGAGACAACTTGAGAGGATCCGTGAGGCCCCTTTTGCAACTCGAGGGATCCGAAAGATTCCTGCCCAAATTCAAGAAACATTTTGGGATTACCCACTTTCAATGTGAATTGAAGCCCGATTCCTCTTCATTGACTCGAGATCAATCACGAACTTCCCCTCACAACTTTTCTTCCCTGAGGCAACATGTGTGTCTCCCTGAGTTCCCTGGCATAACTCGAAATTAAAGCCATACTTCCCTTTGCAATCGCCTTATACCACGAGAAGCCCCAGGCAACGTCACTTGAGGCCCTTTTTTCCTACAGTGCCTGAAGAGCAATCCCGAGTTCTCCCTCAGGAGACCACAGGAGACTTGAATCCCTATGTACAATTGAAGGGGCTCCCAGAATATCCATCTTCAATTGAGAGAAAAGCCCAGTTTCCGTGCACAGCTCTAGAAGAGCTCTGTATTCCCCACGTCCTCACCATATGAGCATTCAAACCCTGCTTCAACTCTAGATGTATCCTTTCTTCTTCTCCCACCACAAGAGGAGGCCTCTGTCTCCTATTGAATCTCAAGTGCCCTCCCGCGGAAGCTGCTGAGGACTCTGAGTTCCACCTCCAATCGAGGTAAGTCCTGATGATCTAGCAAAGCTCCAATGGAACACCGACTATCCCCTCACAACATGATGAGAAACCTGACACCCATGCTCAGCCGAGAGAAAAAGCCCTAATGAACCTCCTGATCAAGACACGAAGAATGATTCCCCTTTTGCAACTAGAAAGAAAGCAGAATTCCATGCTTCAAATCGAGATGAAGCCTGACTCCCCAGTAAAACTTTCAAAGCAGCCCCGAGATCCCTGTCGCCACTGGAAAAGAACACAGAGTTGACAGACTCAACGCTAGATGCGGCCCTATTCCTCTGCTGCACCTCGAGAGAAATCCCGAGGTTCCCCTTCAAACACAAAAGGAGACCTGACTTCCCTGGGGCAACACGAGCGATTTCATATGGTCCCCGTCGCAACTGGAGAAGAACCCCAAGCTTACCGCTGCAACTAGAGAAAAACCATCAGATTTTCCCCTCAATGCGAGATGACAAATTTTTCCGCTGCAGGGTCTCAAGAGAAATCCTACATTCCCGCTTGAAATTCGAACAAGTACTTGACACCCTTTATGCGAATCAAAACTTCCCCGACAGAGCTGTCCCCACTGAAGAGGAGCACACAGTTTAGGTACACAACGCTAGATCCAGCCCTATTTCTCTGCCACACCTCGAGGGGAATCCGGAGGTTCCCCTTCAACACGAAAGGAGACCTGACTTCCCTGAAGCAACACCATCGAGTTCCAGAGGTCCCCGTCGCAAATCGAGAGGGAGCCCAAGCTTCTTGCCACAACTAGAGAATAACCATAAAAATCTGCCCTCAAAGAGAGATGAGGAATATTTCCACTGCAGAGTCTCAAGAGAAATCCCACATTCCTGCTTGAAATTTGAACGGATAGTTGATACCTTTATGCTACCCAAAAACTTCCCGGACATAGCTGTCCACATTGAACCGGAGCACATAATCTACGTACACAACGCTAGATGCGGCCCTTTTCCTCCCACGCGCCTCGAGAGGAATAATGAGGTTCCCCTTCCAACAGCAAATGAGCACTAACTTCCCTGGGACAACGTGAACTAGTTCCTGAGTTCCCCGTAGCAACTCGCAGGGAACCCCTAGCTTTCCGCCGCAACTCAAGAAAAACGACAGTGCTCCCCCATCATTGTAAGATGAGGAAATTTTCTGCTGCAGAATATCAAGAGAAATCCCAAATTCCCGCTTGAAATTCGAAAGGGTACTTGACACAATTTATGGAACTCAAAAAGTTCCCTAACATAGCCGTCCCCACTGGAGAGGAGTACACAAATAACGGACTCAACACGAGATGAGGGCCTATTCCCATTTAACAGCTCAAGAGTAACCCCGGAATTCCGCTTCCAACCCAAAAGGGGACAAGACATCCCTGAAGCAACACGAGAGAGTTCCTGAGGTCCACGGCGCAACTCAAGAGGGAACCCAAGCTTCCCGCCTCAACTGGAGAAAAACCAAGATTCTGCCCTCAAGGCAAGATGAGGAATATTTCCTTAGCAGATTCACCAGAGAAATCCACATTCCCACTTGAAACTCGACAGGTTACTGAACATCCTTTATGCGACTCAAAAAGTAAACCGACATACACATCCCCAGTCGAGAGGAACACCAAGTTTTGTGCCACATTGACAAATTGTCCCGTTTTCCAGGCATCTTTTCCAGATGAGAGTAGATTCCTCTGCTTTCGCTGGAATAGAATCCGGACCTTCAGGTCGCACTGCACGAGGAGGTGGGTACCGCCTTGAAACTCAGGAGGATCCCCAGGTTTTCAACACACAAATGGAAAAGGTACGGATGTCAAAACCCACTTGAGATATTGTCTGATTCTACTGCACAGATTCAAATGTATCCTCGAGGATCAACTCATAAGACGAGTGGAGACCTGACTCCCCGAGCATACTCGATACAATCTCCAGGTACAAATTCAACTCTAATGTGGCCTAACACCCATTTTACAACTCGAGAAGAAAGTGCAGTTCGATGTCTGAACAATAGAAGAGGCCTGATTCCCCAGGTGAATTTTGAGAGCAACCCGGAGATACTTGTTGCCACTGGCAACCAACACGATAGGAAACCTGACTTCCCTGGGGCAACACGAGGGATTTCCTCAGGTCCCCGTCACAACTCGAGAAGAACCCAATGCTTCCCGCCGCACTCATGAAACACCAAAAAATTATGCCCTCAATGCGAGATGAGGAAATTTTCCGCTGCAGAATCTCAAGAGAAATCCCACATTCCCGCTTGAAATTCGAAAGGGTATTTGAAACCCTTTATGCGACTCAAAAAATTCCCCAACAGAGCCATCCACATTGATGTGGAGCACAGAATTTTCCTACACAACACTAGATAACGACCCTATTCTTCTCCTGCGCCTCTAGATGAATCCTGAGGTTCCCCTTCCAACAGCAAAGAGACTCAACTTCCCTGGGACAAAGCGAGTGAGTTCCTGACGTTCCCATAGCAACTCGAGAGGAACCCAAACTTTCCGTCTCAACTCATGAAAAACGACAAAGTTCCCCCATCTATGCGAGATGAGGAAATTTTCTGCTGCAGAATCTCAAGAGAAATCCCACATTTCTAGTTGAAACTCGAAGAGGTTTTTGACACCCTTTATGTGACTCAAAAATCTCCCTTACATAGCCGTCCCCACTGGAGAGGAGCACACAATTTACGGAGTCAACTCAAGATGAGGCCTTAAGCCCATTTAACGGCTCAAGAGTAATCCCAAAGTTCCCCTTCCAACACAAAAGGGGACCAGAATTCCCTGAAGAAGCACAAGAGAGTTCCTGAGGTCCCCAGCCCAACTCGAGAGGGACCCCAAGCTTCCTGCCGCATCTCAAGAAAAACCACAAGATTCTGCCCTCAAGGCGAGATGAGGAACATTTCCGTTGCAGCTTCGCAAGAGAAATTCCACATTCCCGGTTGAAACTCGACAGGTTACTGAACATCCTTTATGCGACTCAAAAATTAAACCGACATACACAGCCCCAATCCAGCGGAATATCGAGTTTCCTGCCACAGTGACAAATTATCCCGTTTTCCAGTCCTCTTTTCCAGATGAGAGAGTCGATTCCTCTGCTTTCTCTGGAATGGAATCCGGATGTTCTGGTCGCACAGTACAAGGAGGCGGGTACCAATTTGAAACTCGGGAGGATCCCCAGGTTTTCAACACACGAATGGAAAAGGTACGGATGTCACCACCCACTGGAAATATTTTCTGATTCTACTGCACAGATTCAAATGTAGCCTTGAGTATCAACTCAGAAGACGAGTGGAGACCTGACTCCCTGAACATACTCGATACAGTCTTCAGACACTAAATCAACTATCATGGGGCCTAACACCTGTTTTACAACTCGAGAAGAAAGCGCAGTTCCATGTCTGAACAAGAGACGAGGGATGAATCCCCTGGAAAATTTTGAGAGCAACCGCGTTTAGGAGCCCGACAGTGACCACGAGAGAGAATGGTTAAGGAAGCAGAGATGTGCCTGCAAACAAGACTCTCTGCTTGGGCAGAGCATGCTTGCAAACAGGATGTTCTTCCAGGAAGCCTGCACACAATATCCAAGGTTAATGTTCCGCTCGCATACGAGGGAACAGGCTCTCCTTAAAAAAAAAGGAAGAGGCTGGAGTTCTGGGCAGGCTTTGCAGTAAACATGATGTGGTCACTTCCTCCCTTTGTTCCTCCTGTCCTTGAAATGTGCTTAGTTTTTTGTCCTTATTTGGTAGAAGAATGCATTGCTTAGATTTTGGTATGTGCCCAGCTACTGGGGTATAAAATTCAACCTCAAGGGGGCTTGCGCAGAATTTTACCTCCGGCCGGAGTTGTGTCTTTGCTTGTCTTTTGTGTGTCTTGTCTTTGTGTCATTTAGCCCACAACATCTGGCGCCCAACGTGGGGCCCAAGGGAAACCGAAAGGGTGAGAACCCCCTTGGGCATTGTAGCTCCAAGGCAGGGGAACTTTCGGGAAAATTATGGGGAATTCCCCATCAGCAAGGCACAATACATGGAGCTAGTCAAAGGACTTCTCCACTCCATCGGGGTAAAGGCATCTAGTCGTCATTTATCGGAGTTATTTCCCCTTGTGGAGCAGCATTGTTATTGGTTTAAGTGCCAACCTAAAGTACAATTAAACTTAAAGGAATGGAAATTAATACAGAAAGAATTACGGCAACAGCATCAGAAGGGTAACATAATTCTTTTGAAATTGTGGACTCTATGTAGTGCTATCACTCAAGCACTTGCATTGTTTTCCACTGATAGTGAAACTAAATCTACAAAATCTGAGGTAATTTATGAGGAAGTCCTATTGAGAAACAAACAGACAAAAAATCAAATGGTGCCGCTTTAAATGACGCTTCTGTGGCCACTGCTTTCCATTCCAGGGATGGGGAATCAGACACCAAATCTGATAGTGCTAGTGATTTCTCCTCGTCATCCGATGGGAACGACGATGTTGATAAAGTTACCCGAAATTTTCAACAATGGTGGAAAACACAGAATGAAGGAACAAAGTGGGTTCCTCCTCGTACAGCCCCTCCCTATGCTTCTCTTTATCCGGTATCGCATAGTTCTCCAGATGTAGGCCAAGAGGGGCCCTCTTTCTCATTTCCCGAGTCCATGTTTTATGATGATGATATCCCTGTGCCCTCTGGTGGTTTTACAGATCCTCCACAGTTATTTCCAATTCAACGGCAAGCAGCTCCCAACAATATGTTTAATGTTCAATATTCGCCTTTTAAATATAAATTTTTCAAGGATCTTAAAGCTGCTGTTGCTCAATATGGTCCCCAATCCCCTTTTGTAATAGCTATGTTAGATTCTGTAGAAAAGACAAAATTGATTCTTCCCTTCGATTTGGAGTCCATAGCCCAGGCTCTGCTTAAAGGATCCCAGTGGTTGCAATTAAAGACTTGGTCAGAAGAAAAAGCCCAAACACAGGCTCAAATTAATGAGGGACAGAACCCTCCTGGTCCTTTAGAAGATAAATTGATGGGAGAATGACAATTTCGAGCCTTAAGAGATCAGGCTCAATATTCTGACCAGGATTTACAACAGGTGCGCCAAATATTTCTTAGGGCTTGGTGCCATATTGTACCTACTGGCCACGCTCAGCCTTCTTTCACAAAAACTTTACAAGGACCCAATTAACCTTATACTGATTTTCTTGCTAGATTGTGGGTGGCTGTTGAGGGGCTGTTGGACGTGATGAAATTTCAGAGACACTTTTACAAACACTTGCTTTCGAAAATGCAAACCCGGAATGTAAACGTGTTTTAGGTCCTTTAAGGGGACAGGGGGCTTCTATAACTAAATATATTAGAGCTTGTTCGGGAGTGGGAGGAACTGAAAATAGTGCTAATGTTTTTGCTACTGCCTTGGCTCAAGCTATGAAGCCCTCTAAAGGCAAAAATTGTTACCATTGTGGGAAACCTGGACATATGAAAAAGGATAGCAAAAAAAATAAAGGCAAAACAAGGATATACAAAACAAAATAAGCCCCATGGGCTTTGCCGCCAATGTGGTAAAGGGCTTCATTGGACCAATGAATGCCTCTCTAAAACTAATAATTATGGCATCCTATTGGTAACCCACATTCGGAAACTACTTAGAGTGCCTCAGTCCCTGGGTCCCAGGATCAATGCCGGGGATGCAATTAACCTTTCCTCCTGCTCCTCAAGTAACTCCTTTGGTTCCCAACAACGCTTAGAGATGACTACTACAACAGGAAAAACCAAACCTCTAATGGTGACAGATTTACGCTCTGCAACTTCAAGAAGAGCTGCTGCTGATTTGCCTCTCGTTGAAAATATTCTTTTGTCTCCGGGCTGTGGCATTTATAAATTAAGAACAAACGTATTTGGCCCATTGTCTAAAGGCACTTTTGGCTTAACACTGGGCCGCAATAGTGCCCCTCTAAGAGGCCTAACCATAATTCCTTGAGTAATAGACTCTGATTTTGTTGGAGAAATTTTAATTTGGTCTCTACTTCTGTTACAATTTCACTATTGGCTGGAGAACGTATAGCACAAGTACTTCTTTTATCTTATATACCATTTTCTGCTCTTCCTTATGAAAGGTCAGGAGGTTTTAGAAGTACTGGGCAACATATATTTTGGGAGATGCTCATCAAGGATTCTCGTCCTGTCCTTTCCTTGACCATACAAGGAAAGAACTTTGAAGGGCTAATAGACACCGGGGCAGATGTTTCAGTCATATCCTCCCAACAACGGCCCAAAGACTGGAGCAAAGAAAAGAGTCCTCTAATGTTGACCCTAATAGGCTCCATTGCAGATGTTTGAAAAAGTACTCGTCCTTTACAATGCCAGTTCCATAATGGAAAAACAGTTTTTGTCACTTTTTATATTGTTAGTATACCTATTAATATATGGGGAAGAGATATTCTCTTTCCCATGGGAGTCTCTGTAAGCATTCCGTGGGGAAACTAATAGCCACTGCTCAAACTCCTCGAGCACTCTCATTAAAATGGATAATTAATACTCCTAAATGTGTGGAGCAGTGGCCATTACCAAAAATGATGCTCGAGGCCTTAGAGTAATTAATAACAAACAACATCCACTTGGCCATACAGAGCCTTCTACTTCCCCTTGGAATTCTCCTGTATTTGTTATAAAAAAAGAAATCTGAAAAATGGAAAATGTTGACTGATTAAAGAGAAGTTAATAAATGTATTGAACCCATGGGAGCCTTACACTTGGGCCTTCCTTCTCCTGCTCTTTTTCCACAAAATTGGTCTTTAATGGTATTAGATCTTAAAGATTGTTTTATTTCTTTTACTATTCCCTTACAATTACAAGATAGAGATAAATTTGCTTTCACGGTTCCTGTTCTTAATCACGCTCAGCCCGTTAAGCACTACCATTGGACAGTCTTGCCACAGGGAATGATATATAGTCCTACCTTATATCAAGAGTTTGTAGCTCGTTCCTTACAATCTATCCGTTAAGAATATCCTAATTATATTCTCTATCATCATATGGATGATCACTTATTGGCAGTTCCCAGTATCGCTGAACGTGATAAATTCTTCTGAAAAGTACAGGAGGCTTTGAAATAATATAACTTGCTGATAGCGCCAGAGAAAATTCAAAAGGATTTTTCCCATTTCTTATTTAAGGACCATATTAGAACAACACCAAATTTGGCCTCAAAATGTGCAAATTAAAAGATACCATTTAAAAACTTTAAATGACTTCCAGAAATTATGAGGAGATATTAATTGGCTTCACTCGGTACTTGGGATTCCTACTTATCAATTACAACACTTATTTTCTACTTTAAAAGAAGACACAGCTTTAGATAGTCCCCGAATCTTAACCCCCTTGGCTTTGCAAGAGCTTCAGTTTGTTGAACAAAGATTAAATGATGGTTTTTTAACATATATTTCTGCATCTCAACCTATTGCATTCATAATATTTCATACCCCTCATTCTACGTCTGGTACAATTGCTCAAGGAAAGATTAATAAAATGGTTTTTTTACTTAATAGTTTCTCTAAAAAATTAACTATATATATATATATATATATATATATATATATATATATATGGATAAATTAGCCTTTCTTATACAAAAGGGTCACAATCGTATTTTAAAATTATCAGAAAAAAAAAAACACACCAAATTTTCATTCAGGTAACAAATGCTCAGATATCTTTGTTTACAATTTAATAAAAATTGGCAAATCTCCCTTGCTTCATTTCTTGGTTCATTTTCGAATCATTATCCGTCATCTAAATTGATTGATTTTCTTCGAGCCAACGCCATGAAATCTCCGATTTCAGATGTTCCAGTTAAAAGACCCACTGTTTTTACTGATGCAAATAAAAACACCGCTGGACATTTTACTTTTGAACATTCTAACGTTCTTCTCCATTCATTCTCCTCTGCACAGCCTGCTGAGTTGTGGGCTATTTATTTAGTTTTGCAAGATTTTCCTCAACTTCCTGTTAACATTGTTTCAAATTCTCGATATGCTGTTCTCTCTTGTCTTCAACTTCCTCAAGTTTTCCTGCCTATAACTCTTAAGACAGATATTGATAAATTGTTTTATCAGGTGCAGCAAGTGCTTCTACAACATTCAAAATCAATTTTCTTTACTCATATCCATGCTCATTCCGCCCTTCCTGGACCCTTATCCTTCAGAAATGCTGCAATTCATGCATTATTTTATCATATAAAAGTAGCAAAACAAGAGCATCATCTGCCACACACTAACTCTAAAGGATTAAAAATATCTTATGATATTGCTCAGAAACAAGCTGAAAATATTGTTCGCTCATGTCCCAAATGTGCGCCTTTTACTTTACCAATTACCCAACCAGGTGTCAACATAAGAAGACTACAAGCAAATCAGATATGGCAAATGGATCTTATTTTTATTTCATCTTTTGGGCAACAAAAATGTGTCCATCATACTATAGATACATGCACACATTTCAAATGGGCTACTGCATTACATTCTGAAAAAGAAGACGCTGCTATTACTCATTTATTATCTTGTTTTGCAATTATGGGAATACCAATTGAATTAAAAACTGATAATGCACCTGCTTACCAATCGGCTAAATTAGCTCACTTTTTATCCCAATATCATATAACTCATACTTTTGACATCCCTTATAATAGTCAAGGACAAGCTACCATTGAAAGAGCTAATCGTACTTTACGTAAATATATTGAAAAAATAAAAAAAGGGGAACAGGAGAGATTTATGAAACCAAAAGATATCTTGAATAAAACCTTACTTACTTTAAATGTTTTGAATATTTGACGCAAAGAAATTCTATCAGCAGCAGAATTGCATTTTCGAAGAAAAGATGAGGATAAGAAGAACTTGAATATACTCCTTTGGCATAAAGATAAAAAGGTTGGGTTCCAGCATCACTGATATATTTAGGACGAGGTTATGCTTTCATATCTGTTGATAATTTTAGGTTTTGTACACCAACTCGGTTGATCAAGATTCATCATGGATGACCACTTTGTGCGAAAAGTTGAAGAGCTTTCTGCACAGCGGAGCTTTACTTTCCTTACCCTATCTGCGTCCCTTCCAACATGGGGGCAACTGAAGAAGCTTACACAGGAGGCTGAAAAAACCCTCGTTAATGCTGGTCCACCTCTCAATCCTACTAATTGGCTGTTGGCTATGATGGTTGTGGTTACCTGTCAGGTAATGTATGCGCAAGCGATAGAATATACTTATTGGGCTTATGTTCCTAATCCTCCTCTTGTGAGAGCTGTCTCTTGGGGTGAACCTGAAGTATAGGTATGCACCAATGAAACTGCATTCTTCCCACCACCCGCGTGTGGAGAAATTGAGCATTTGTGTCACCATAATAATCAATATAACATAAATAATGTTACTGTTGCAGTGGAGGGCCTCCCCTTGTGCATTAGAGGACATCCCTTTTGCCTTTCTACAAAAAAGCACAATCATCACTCTTATAATACCTGGGGGGTATAATATAATAATTATCATCCTGCTGTCTTTACTGTGCTTGTTTCCACCAGGGGATTCAAAACCTCTAAGACACCAATGAGTCATCATTCTGATACCTTTATACCATTATGCCCTTCTAAATTTTTTATTTCTTCTCCAGAATCTTTGGAATGGGAAAGTTGCCAAGGTCATTGGCGTTTCAAAGTCATGAACTATTCTGGATTTGTTATTGTAGATAAGAGCCCTGATCATAGCCAAATTTTGGAAAAATGGTTTAACAAAACTCTCAAATGGCATCGAATTGTTGGTACTTTCATGGGTAACGGTAATGAAACCATAAAATGGCAGCAGTTTGCACTCATTCCCCCTCAGTTGCAATTGTTAGGGTATCCCCACTTCCAAGCGAATATTTGGAAATTGTGGGCAGTTTCCCGGAATCTCACTATATGGTCGGAAAACTATACTTTGGATACAAGTGACAGTTCAGGTCCCTTACATGTTAACTTGCATATTAATAAATCTTATTCTGCTACGGCTTGTTTAAAATACACCTTTGCATTGTTGTATGGGAATTGGACTTGAAATGCAACTGAGGGATCTATATCGTGTAATCATTGTAATTTAACACAATATGTAAATCAATCATGGTGGAAAAATTTTGACATACAAAATCGCAATTCTAAGTTTTCTATGGTGGTTGTTAAAACTCAAACCGAAGTATGGCTACCTGTAAGTTTGACAAGACCTTGGTCAGACTCTTTTGCTGTATCTCATTTGGTGACTGCTGTACAGACTTTGCTTCATTGATCCCGACACATGCTTGGAGTAATCATAGCTTCAGTTCTTGCAGTGGCTTCAGTTACTACAACTGCTGCCATGGCTGGACTTGCTTTACATCAAGGAATCCAAACAGCAGACTTTGTGCGGGAATGGCATAAAGACTCTCATTTATTATGACAACAACAACGAGATTTGGATACCCAACTTGCAAATTATGTGCACAATCTTCAACATACTGTTTCTTGGCTTGGGGATCAATTAACTGTCTTATCCACAAGAAGTGTGTTGAAATGTGATTGGAACTCCTCTCAATTATGTATAACACCTGTGCCTTTCAACATGAGTGAGGGTGGGAAAAGGTGAAACGGTCTTTAACAGGGCATCAAAACATAATCAGGGAAAGTATGGAATTAGAGCAACAAATTTTGTATACATTTAGCAAAACCCTACAGATTGGATATTACTGGGTCCAATCTGTTAAAGGATTTGCAGGAAGGGATGATAAAATTGAATGTTTTTAGGCATGTATCTACTCTAATTGGAACTACTTTGGGAATACTTTGTTCATAATACTATTATGCTGTGTTATTATTCTAGTCTTCCGGTGCTGGTGGAGAAGGCAACAACTAAAAAAGGACAGACAATGCATTATTGCCTCCTTACACCTTGCTACTGCCTCTCAGAAAGAAGGGGGATACGTAGGAGCCCGACAGTGACCACGAGAAAGACTGGTTAAGGAAGCCTGCAAACAAGACTCTCTGCTTGGGCAGAGCATGCTTGAAACAGAATGTTCTGCCAGGAAGCCTGCACACAGTATCCAAGGTTAATGGTCTGCTTGCATACGAGGGAACATGAGCTCCTTAAAAATAAGGAAGAGGCTGGAGTTCTCAGCAGGCTTCGTAATAAACACGATGTTGTCACTTCCTCCATTTCTTCCTCACGTCCTTGAAATGTGCTTGGCTTTTTGTCCTTATTTGGTAGAAAAATGCATTGCTTAGATTTTTGTATGTGTCCAGCTACCGGGGTATAAAAATAAACCGCAAGGGGGCTTGAGCAGAATTTTTCCTCCGGCCGGAGTTGTGTCTTTGTCTGTCTTTTGTGTCTTGTCTTTGTGTCATTTCACCCGCAACAACAGCAAGATCCTTGTCGCAACTGGAGAATAACAAACCGTTGACCGACTCAACGCTGGATGTGGCCCTATTCCTCTGCTGCTCCTTATAGAGGAATCCTGAAGTTCCCCTTCCAACACGATAGGGGACCTGATATCCCTAGTGCAACACGAGTGAGTTCCTGAGGTCCCCGTCGCAAGTCGAGAAGAACCCCAAGATTCCCGTCGCAACTCGAGAAACACCACAAAATTATCCCCTCAATGTGAGATGAGGAATATTTCCGCTACAGAGTCTCAAGAGAAATCCCACATTCCCATTTGAAACTTGAATGGGTACTTGACACCCATTATGCGACCCATAAACTTCCCCAACATAGCCGTTCACATTGAAGAGGAGAACACAATTTACGTACACAACACTAGATGTGGGCCTATTCCTCTAACGTGACTTGGGAAGAATCCCAGTGTTTCCCTTCCAACACGAAAGGAGACCTAACTTCCCTGGCAAAACGCAAACGAGTTCCTGAGATCCCCGACGCAACTCGAGAGGAACCCCAAGCTTCTGCCGCAATTCGAGAAAAATGACAAGGTTCCCCCATCAATGAGAGATGAGGAACAATAATGCTGCAGAATCTCAAGAGAAATCCCACATTCCCTCTTGAAACTCGAATGGGTACTTGACACTCTTTATGCACCTCTAAAAGTTCACTAACATAGCCGTCCCCACTGGAGAGGAGCACACAATTTATGGATTCAACTCGAGATGAGGTCCTATTCCCATTTAATGGCTCGAGAGAGTAATCCAGAAGTTCCCCTTCCAACACAAAGGGGACCTGACTTCCCTGAAGCAACACGAGCGAGTTCCTGATGTCCAGGGCTCGACTCGAGAGGGAGCCCAAGCTTCTCGCCACATCTCAAGAAAAACCACAGCATTCTGCCTTCAAGGCGAGATGAGGAACATTTCCTTTGAGATTCGCAAGTGAAATTCCACATTATCTCTTGAATCTCAACAGGTTACTTAACACCCTTTATGCGACTCAAAAATTAAACTGATATACACAGTACCAATTTAGAGGAACCCAGAGTTTCCTGCCACACTGACAAATTACCCCGTTTTCCAGTCCTCTTTTCCAGATGAGAGTCGATTCCTCTGCTTTCTGTGGAATGGAATCCAGACGATCCAGTCACAAAGTATAAGGAAGCGTGTACCACGCTGAAACTCGGGAGGATCCCCAGGTTTTCAAAACACAAATGGAAAAGGTACGGATGTCACCAGCCACTCGAGATATTGTCTGATTCTCCTGAACAGATTCACATGTGTCCTCGATTATCAACTCACAAGACGAGTGGAGACCTGACAAGCCGAGCATACAATTTCCAGGTACACATTCAACTCTAACGTGGCCTAACACCCGTTTTACAACTCGAGAAAAAGCGCAGTCACATGTCTAAACAAAAGACGAGGCCTGACTCCCCAGGTGAATTTTGAAAGCAACCGTGAAATCCCTGTCACCTCTGTCAAGGAACACACAGTTGTCCGACCTAAAGCTAGATGAGACCCTATTCCTCTGCTGCGCCTCGAGAGGAATCCCGGGGTTCCCTTTCCGACAGGATACGAGACCTGACTTCTGTGGGGGAACACGAGAGAGTTTCTGAGGTCGCAACTCGAGAAGAACCCCAAGCTTCCTGCCACAAATTGAGAAACACCACAAAATTTCCCCTCAATGCGAGATGAAGATCTTTTCCGCTGCAGAGTCTCAAGAGAAATCCCACATTCCGCTTGAAACTCGAACGGGTACTAGACACACTTTATGCGACCCAGAAACTTCCCCGACATAGCTGTCCACATTGAAGTGGAGCACACAATTTACATACACAACATTACATGCCGCCCTATTCCTCTCCGGCGCCTCATGAGGAATCCTGAGGTTCCCCTTCCAGCAGTAAAGGACAGCTAACTTCCCTGGGACAACGCGAGCGAGTTACTAAGGTCCCCGTCGCAACTCGAGAGGAACCCCAAGCTTTCTGCCGCCACTCGACGAAAGCGAGAAATACCCCATCAGTTGGAGATGAGGAACATTTCTGCTGCAGAATCTGAAGAGAAATTACACATTCCCACTTGAAACTCGAACGGGTACTTGACACCCTTTATGCGACTTAAAAAGTTCCCTAACATAGATGTCCCCACTGGAGAGGAGCACACAGTTTATGGATTCAACTCGAGATGAGGTCCTATTCCCATTTAAGGGCCCCAGAGTAATCCTGAAGTTCCGCTTCCAACACAAAGGAGACCTCTCATCCCTGAAGCAACAGGAGTGAGTTCCAGACCTCCATGGCCCAACGCGAGTTGGAACCCAAGCTTCCCGCGGCAACTCAAGAAAAACCACAAGATTCTGCCCTCAAAGCGAGATGAAGAACATTTCCGTTACAGATTCGCAAGAGACATTCCACATTCCCGCTTGAAACTCGACAGGTTACTACTTAACATCCTTTATGCGACTCAAAAATTAAACCGACATGCACAGCCCAATCGAGAGGAACACCGAGTTACCTGCCACAATGACCACTTCTCCTGTTTTTCAGTCCTCATTTCCAGATGAGAGTCGATTCCTCTACTTTCTCTGGAATGGAATTCAGATGTTCCAGTCACAGAGTACGAGGAGGCGTGTACCACGTTGAAACTCAGGAGGATCCCCAGGTTTTCAAAACAGAAATGGAAAAGTTACAGATTCCTGATGTACCTGTCCAACTCGAGAAGGACCCCAAGCTTCCCGCGGCAACTCGAGATAAACCACAAGATTCTGCACTCAAGGTGTGATGACGAATATTTTCCCTGCAGAGTCTCAAGAGAAGTCCCAAATTGACACATGAAACTCGAATGCGTACTTAACACCCTTTATGCGACTCAAGACATTCCCTGACATAGCTCTCCCCATTGGAGAGGAGAAAACACTTTATGGACTCAACTTAAGATGAAACCCTATTCCCATTCCACGCATCGAGAGTAATCCCGATGTTCCTCTAACAAAATGAAAGGAGACTGACTTACCAGGGGCTACACGAGCGAGTTCCTGAGGACTCTATGGCAACTCGAGAAGGACCCCAAGCTTACCGCCACAACTGGTTTAAAACCACAAGATTCTGCACTCAAGGTGAGATGAGGAAAATTTCCCCTGCAGAGACTCAAGAGAATTCCCACATTCACGCTTGAAACTCGAAAGCGTACTTGACAGCCTTTATGCAACTCAAGACATTCCCTGACATACCTGTCCTCACTTCAGTGGAGAACACAATTTATGGACTCAAATTTAGATGAGGCCTATTCCCATTCCACTCCTCGAGAATAATCCTGATGTTCCCATACCAAATCGAAAAGAGACCTGACTACCCAGGGAATACACGAGCGATTTCCTGAAGTCCCTGACGCAATTCGGAAAGGACCCCATGCTTGCAGCCGCAACTTGAGAAAAATCACAAGATTCTGCACTCAAAGTGAGATGACGAATATTTCCCCTGCACAGTCTCAAGAGAAATCCCACATTTCCGCTTGAAACTCGAACACATACTTCACACCCTTTATGCGACTAAAGACATTCCCTGACATAGCTCTCCCCACTTGAGAGGAGAAAATACTTTATCGACTCAACCTAAGATGAAGCCCTATTCTCATTCCACGACTCGAGAGTAATCCCGATGTTCCATTACCAAAATGAAAGGAGACCTGACTTACCAGGGACTACACGAGCGAGTTCCTGAGGACCCTGTTCCAACTAGAGAAGGACCCCAATCTTACTGCCAAAACTCGTGAAAAACCACAAGATTCTGCACTCAAGGTGACACGACGAAAATTTCCCTTGCAGAGTCTCAAGAGAAACCCCACATTCCCGCTTGAAACCCGAACGTGAACTTCACACTCTTGATGCGATTCAAGACATTCCCTGACATAGCTGTCCCCACTTGAGAGGAGAACACAATTTATGGACTCAACTTTAGATGATACCCTATTCCAATTCCACGCATCGAGAGTAATCCCGATGTGCCCCTACCAAAACGAAAGGAGACCTGACTTCCCAGGGAATACATGAACGAGTTCCCGAGGTCCCTGTCGCAACTCGAGAAGGACGCCAAGCTTCCCACCGCAACTCTAGAAAAACCACAAGATTCTGCACTCAAAGTGAGATGAGGAAAATTTCCCCTGCCGAGTGTCAAGTGAAATCCCACATTCACCCGTGAAACTCAGACGGGTACTTCACACCCTTTATGCGATTCCAGACATTCCCTGTCATAGGTGTCCCCACTTGAGAGGAGAACATACTTTATGGACTCAACAGTCGATGAGGCCCTATTCCCATTCCACGCCTCGAGAGTAATCCCGATGTTCACCTACGAAAATGGAAGGAGACCTGACTTCCCAGGGATTACAAGAGAGAGGACCTGAGGTCCCTGTCGCAACTCGAGAAGGACCCCCATCTTCCCGCTGCAACTCGAGAAAAACCAGAAGATTCTGCGCTCAAGGTGAAATGAGGAAAATTTCCCCTGCAGAGTCTCAAGAGAAATCCCACATTCCCGCTTGAAACGCGAAAGAGTACTTGACATACTTTATGCAACTCAAGACATTCCCTGATATAGCTGTCCACACTTGAGAGGAGAACACAATTTATGGACTCAACTTTAGATGATACCCTATTCCCACTCATCGCCTCGAGACTAATCCTGATGTTTCCCGACCAAAACGAAAGGAGACCTGATATCCCTGGGACTACACGCGGGAGTTCCTGATGTCCCTGTCGAAACTCAAGAAGGTCCCCAAGCTTCCGGCTGCAAATAGAAAAAAACCACAAGATTCTGCACTCAAGGTGAGATGAGGAAAATTTTCCCTGCAGAGTCTCAAGAGAAATCCCACATTCCCGCTTGAAACGCGAACGGTACTCGACATCCTTTATGCAACTCAAGACATTCCCTGATATAGCTGTCCACACTTGAGAGGAGAACACAATTTATGGACTCAACTTTAGATGATGCCCTATTCGCACTCATTGCCTCGAGAGTAATCCCGATGTTGCCCGACCAAAACGAAAGGAGACCTGATATCCCTGGGACTACACGCGGGAGTTCCTGACGTCCCTGTCGAAACTCAAGAAGGAACCCAAGCTTCCTGCCGCAACTCGAGGAAAACCACAAGATTCTGCACTCAAGGTGAAATGAGGAAAATTTCCCCTGCAGAGTCCCAAGAGAAATTCCACATTCCTGCTTGAAACTCGAACGTGTACCTCACACCCTTTATGCGACTCAAAACATTCCCTGAGAAAGCTCTGAACACTTGAGAGGAGAACACAATTTATGGACTCAACTTAAGATGAAGCCCTATTCCCATCCACGCCTCGAGAGTAATCCCAATGTTCCCCTACCAAATCGAAAGGAGACCTGACTTCCCAGGGACTACATGAGTGAGTTACCGAGGTCCCTGTCGCAACTCGAGAAGGACCCCATGCTTCCCTCCGCAACTCTAGAAAAACCACAAGATTCTGTACTCAAGGTGAGATGAGGAAAATTTCCCCTGCTGAGGCTCAAGAGAAATCCCACATTCACCCTTGAAACTCGGATGGGTACTTCACACTCTTTATGCGATTCAAGACATTCCCTCACATAGCTCTCCCCACTTGAGAGGAGAACACAATTTATGGATTCAACTTAAGATGAAGGCCTATTCCCATTCCACGCCTCGAGAGTAATCCCGATGTTCCCCTACTAAAACGAAAGGAGACCTCACTTCCAGGAACTAAACAAGGGAGTTCCTGAGGTCCCTGTCGCAACTTGAGAAGGACCCCAAGCTTCCCGCTGCAACTCGAAAAAAAACACAAGATTCTGCACTCAAGGTGAGAACAGGCATATTTCCCCTGCAGTGTATCAAGCTAAATCCCACATTCCCGCTTGAAACTCGAACAGGTACTTGACACCCATTATGCGACTCAAGACATTCCCTGACACAGCTCTCCCCACTTGAGAGGAGAACAAAATTAATGGACTCAAAATTAGATGAGGCCCAATTCCCCTTCCTCACCTCGAGAGTAATCCTGATGTTACCCTACCAAAACGAAAGGAGACCTGACTTCCCAGGGACTACACAAGCGAGGTCGTGAGGTCCCGATCACAACTCTAGAAGGACCCGAATCTTCCCGCCGCATCTCGAGAAAAACCACAAGATTCTGCACTCAACGTCAGATGAGGAAAATTTCCCCTGCAGAGTCCCAATAGAAATCTCACATTCCAGCTTGAAACGCAAACGGGTACTTGACACCCTTTATGCGACTGAAGATATTCCCTGAAAATATTGTCCCCACTTCAGAGGAGATCACAGCTTATGGACTCAACATTAGATGAGGCCCTATTCACATTAAACGCCTCGAGAGTAATCCCGATGTTCCCCTACTAAAAGAAAGGAGACCTAAATTCCCACGGACTACATGAGCGAGTATCTGAAGTCCATGTTGCAAGTAGAGAAGGACACGAAGTTTCCTGCCACAACTCGAGAAAAACCACAATTTTCTGCACTCAAGGTGAAATGAGGAAACTTTCCACTGCAGATTCTCAAGAGAAATCACACGTTCCCACTTGAAACTCGAACGGGTACTTCACAACCTTTATGCAACTCAACATACCCTGACATAGCTGTCCCCACTTGAGAGGAGAACATTATTAATGGAATCAAATTTAGAATAGGCCCTATTCCCATTCCACGCCTCGAGAGTAAACAAGATGTTCCCTTACCAAATCGAAAGGAGACCTGATTCCAGGGACTACACGAGCGAGTTACTGAGGTCCCTGTCGCAACTCGAGAAGGACCCAAGCTTCCCGCCTCAACTCGAGAAAAAACACAAGATTCGGCACTCAAGGTGAGTTGAGGAAAATTTCGCCTGCAGATTCTCAAGAAAATTCCCACATTCCCTCTTGAAACTCGAACGGGTACTTGACACCGTTTGTGTGACTCAAGACATTCCCTGACATTGCTGTCGCCACTTGAGGGGAGAATACAATTTATGGACTCAAGTTTTGATGAGGCCCTATTCCCATTCCACGCCTCGAGAGTAATCGGATGTTCCCCTACCAAAACGAAAGGAGACCTGAATTCATAGGGATTACACGAGAGAGTCCCTGAGGTCCCTGTCGCAACTCGAGAAAGACCCCAAACTTCCCGCCGCAACTCTAGAAAAACCACAAGATTGTGCATTCAAGGTGAGATGAGGAAAATTTTCCCTGCTGAGGCTCAAGAGAAATCCCACATTCATCCTTGAAACTCGGACGGGTACTTCACACTATTTATGCGATTCAAGACATTCCCTGACATAATTCTCCTCACTTGAGAAGAGAACACAATTTATGGACTCAACTTAAGATGAAGCCCTATTCCCATTCCATGCCTCGAGAGTAATGCCGATGTACCCTCCCAAAAAGAAAGGAAACGTGACTTCCCAGGGACTACACGAGCGAGATCCTGAGGTCCCTGTCGCAACTCGAGAAGGAACACAACGTCCCGCCGAAACTCGACAAAAACCACAGGATTCTTCACTCAAGATGAGATTAGGAATATTTCCCCTGCATAGTCCCAGAAAATTCCACAATCCCGCTTGAAACGCGAACGAGTACTTGACACCCTTTATGCGACTCAAGACATTCCCTTACCTAGCTGTCCCCACTTGAGAAGAGAACACAATTTATGGACTCAACTTTAAATGAGATCCTATTCCCACTATACGCTTCGAGAGTAATCCCGATGTTCCCCTACCAAAACGAAAAGAGACCTGACATTCCAGGGACTACACAAGCGAGTTCCTGAGGTCCCTGTCGCCCCTCGAATAGGACCCCAAGCTTCCCACCGCAACTCGAGAAAAACCACAAGATTCTGTACTCAAGGTGTGATGAGGAAAATTTCCCTTGCAGAGTCTCAAGAGAAATCCCTCACTTCCCCTTGAAACGTGAAGTGTACTTGGACCCTTTATGCTACTCAAGACATAAACTGACATATCTGTCCCCACATGAGAGGAGAACACAATTTATGGACTCAAATTTAGATGAGGCAATATGCTCATTCCATGCCTCAAGAGTATTCCCTATGTTTCCCCACCTAAACAAGAGGAGATCTGACTTCCCAGGGATTACATGAGCGATGTCCTGAGGTCACTGGTGCAACTCGAGAAGGATCCCAAACTTCCTGCCACAACTCGAGAAAAACCACAAGATTCTTCACTTAAGGTGAGATGAGGAAAATTTCCACTGCAGAGTCCCAAGAGAAATCCCACCTTCCCGCTTTGAAACCCGAACGGGTGCTTGACACCCTTTATGTGACTCAAGACATTCCCTGACATAGCTGTCTCCACTTGAGAGGAGAACACAATTTATGCACTCACCTTTAGATGAGGCCCTATTCCCATTCCACCTCTCAAGAGTAATTCCGATGTTCCCCTACCAAAACGAAAGGAAACCTGACTTCCCAGGGACTACATGAGTGAGTTCCTGAGGTCTCTGTCGCAACTCAAGGTGGACACCAAGCTTCCGGCCGCAATTCAACAAAAGCCACAAGATTCTTCACTCAAGGTGAGATGAGGAAAATTTCCCTTGAATAGTCTCAAGAGAAACCCAACATTTCTGGTTGAAAGTCGAACGGGTACTCGACACACTTTATGCGACACAAAACATTCCCTGACATACCTGTCCACACTTGAGGGGAGAACACAATTTATGGACTCAACTTTAGCAGAGGTCCTCTTACCACTACTCCCCTTGAGAGAAATAACGATGTTCCCCTACCAAACGAAAGGAGACCTGATTTCCCAGGGACTACACGACCGAGCTCCTGAGGTCCCTGTCACCCCTTAGTTGGACCCCAAGGTTTCTGAAGCTACTTCTGAAGAAACACAAGATTGTGCACGCAAGATGAGATGAGGAAAGTTTCCCCTGCAGAGTCTCAAGAGAAATCCCACATTCCCGCTTGAAAAGCGAACGGGTAGTTGACACACTTTATGCGACTCAAGACATCCCCTGACATAGCTATCCCCATTTGAGAGGAGAAAACAATTTATGGACTAAACTTAAGATGAGGCCCTATTTGCATTCCACGCCTCTAGAGTAATCTCGATGTTCCCCAACAAAAACGAAAGGAGACCTGAATTCCCAGGGACTACACAAGCGAGTACCTGAAGTCCCTGTTGCCACTTGAGAAGGACCCCAATCTTCCCACCGCAACTCGAGGAACACCACAAAAAAATCCACTCAATGCGATATGAGGAAATTGTTCGCTGCAGAATCTGAAGAGAAATCCCACATTCCCGCATGAAAGGCAAAAGGATACTTGACACCCTTTATGCTACTGAGAAATTTCCCTCACACACCTGTCCCCATCGGAGAGGAGAACACATGGTACAGACTCAAACCTAGAAGAGGCTCAATTCCCAATTACCGGCTCAAGAGTAATCCCGAAGTTTCCCATCCAATACAAAGGGGACCTGACCTACCTGAAGCAACAGCAGAGAGTTTCAGAGGTCCCATTGCAACTCGAGAATTAACCCCAGCTTCCTGCCGCAACTCGAGAAACACCACAAAACTATCCCCTCAATGCGAGATGAGGATATTGTGCGCTGCAGAATCTCAAGAGAAATCCCACATTCCCGCCTGAACGGCAAAGGGTACTTGACACCCTTTTTCAGACTTAGAAATTTCCCTCACACAGCCGTCCGCATTGGAGAGGAGAACAGACTTTATGGACACAACCCGAGAAGAGGCCTTATTCCTATTTAAAGTTTCGAGATTAATTCCGAAGGTCTGCATCCAACACTAAAGGGGACCTGACTTCCCTGAAGCAACCCGAGCGAGTTCCACTGGTCCCCGTCGTAACTCAACAAAAACCACGAGCTTCCCACCGCAACTCGAGAAAAACCAGAAAATTACCCCCTCAATGAGAGATGAGGAAAATGGGCGCTGCAGAATTACAAGAGAAATCCCAAATTCCCCTTGAAATGCAAAAGGGTACTTGACAACATTTATGTGACTCAGAAAGTTCCCTCAAACAGCCGTCCCCATTGGAGAAGGGAACACAGTTTATGGACTCAAGTCTAAAAGAGGCTGTATTCATATTTTACAGCTCGAGAGTAATCCCGAATTTCCCCGTCCAACACCAAAGTGGACCTGACTACCCTGAAGCACCCGAGCGAGTTCCTGAGGTCCCCATCGAAAATCGAGAAGTATCTGAGCTTCCCGCCGCAATTTGAGAAACACCACAAAATTATCCCCTCAATGCAAGATAAGGATATACTGCATTCCAGTAACTCAAGGGAAATCCCACATTCCCGCCTGAAAGGCAAAAGGGTACTGACACCCTTTCTGCGACTCACAAAGTTCCCTCACACAGCGGTCCCCATTGGAGAGGAGAACACACTTTATGGACTCAACTCGAGAAGAGGCCCTATTCCCATATAACAGCTAGATATTAATCCGGAACTTCCCCTTTCAACACAAAAGGGGACCTGACTTCCCTGAAGCAACTTGAAGGAGTTCCTGATGTCTCAGTCCCAACTCGAGAAATACCGCAAATTTCCCGGCGCAAATCCAAAAACGCCACAAAATTATCCACTCAATGCGAGATGAGGATATACTGCACTGCAGTACCTCAAGAGAATTTCCACATTCCCGCTTGAAAGGCAAAAGTGTACTTGACACCCTTTACCCGACTCAGGATTTTCCCTCACACAGCAGTCCACATTGGAGAGAACACACTTTATGGACTCAATTCAGAAAAGAGGCCCTGTTCCCATTTAATGGCTCAAAAGTAATCCCGAGTTTCCCTTTCCAACACAAAGGGGGACCTGACTTCCCTGAAGCAACCCGAGAAAGTTCCTGAGGTCCCTGTCGCAACTCGAGAAGTACCTCAGCTTCCCCCCGCAACTCGAGAAACATCTCAAAATTATCCCCTCAATGCGAGATGAGGAAAATATGCGCTGCAGAATTACGAGAGAAATCCCAAATAATTCCCCTTGAAAGGCAAAAGGGTACTTGACACCATTATTGTGACTCAGAAATTTCCCTCAAACAGCCATCACCATTGGAGAGGGGAATACAGTTTATGGACTCAAATGGAGAAGAGGCCGTATTCACATTTTACGGCTCCACAGTAATCCCGAATTTCCCCATACTTCACAAAAGGGGAACTGACTTCCCTGAAGCAACCTGAGCGAGTTCCTGAGGTCCCCGACGCAATTCGGAAAGTAGACCCAGCTTCCTGCTTACACTCGAGAAACACCACAAAATTATCCCCTCAATGCAAGATGAGGAAATTTTGCCCTGCAAAATCTCAAGAGAAATCCCACATTCCTGCTTGAAAGGCAAAACGGTAATTGACACGCTTTATGCGCTTCAGAAAGTTCCCTCAAAAGCCGTTGGCTTTGGGGAGGAGAATACACTTTTTGACTCAACTCGAGAACAGGCCGTATTCCGATTTAACAGTTTGAGAATAATCCCGAAGTTTCCCTTCCTTCACAAAAGAGGAACTTACTTCCTTGAAGCAACCCAAGCCAGTTCCTGAGGTCCCCTTCATAACTCGAGAAGTACCCCCAGCTTCAAGCCCAAACTCCAGAAACACCACGAAATTATCCCCTCAATGCGAGATGAGGTAATTTTGCGCTGCAGAATCTCAGGGAAAAATGCCATATACACGCTTGAAAGGAAAAAGGGTACTTGACACCCTTTACGCACCTCAGAAAGTTCCCTCACGCAGCCGACCCCTTTGGAGAGGAGAACACAATTTATGGACTCAATTCGAGAAGAGGGCCTATTCTCATTTAACTGATGGAGAGTAGTCCGGAAGTTCTTCTTCCAGCAAAAAAGGGGACCTGACTTCCTGAAGCAACCCGAGCGAGTTCCTGAGGTCCCTGTCGCAACTCGAGAAGTACCCCAGCTTCTTGCCACAACTCGAGAAACAGCACAAAATTATCCCCTCAATGCTAGATGAGGAAATTTTGCGCTGCAGAATCTCAAGAGAAATCCCACATTCCTGCTTGAAAGGCAAAGGTGGACTTGACACCATTTATGCGACTCAGAATGTTCCCTCACAGAGCCGTCCCCATTGGAGAGGAGAACACACTTTATGGACTCAACTCGAGAAGAGGCCCTATTCCCATTTAAGAGCTCTAGAGTAATCCCGATGTTACCCTTCCAACACAAAAAGGGGACCTGAATTCCTTGAAGCAACCCAAGCAAGTTCCTGTAGTCCCTGTGGCAACTCGAGAAGTACCCCCAGCTTCCCGGTGAAACTTGAGAAACACAACAAAATTATCCTCTAAATGTGAGATGAGGAAATTTTGCGCTGCAGAATCTGAAGAGAAATCCCACATTCCCGCTTGAAAGGCAAAAGGGTACTTGGCACCCTTTATGCGACTCAGAAAGTTCCCTCACAGACCCATCCCCATTGGAGAGGAGAACACACTTTATGGACTCAACTTGAGAAGAGGCCCTTTTCCCATTTAATGGAACGAGAGTAATCCCGAAATTCCCCTTCCTTCACTAAAGGGGAACTGACTTCCCTGAAGCAACCCGAGAGAGTTCCTTAGGTCCATGTCGCAACTCGAGAAGTACACCCAGCTTCCTGCCGCAACTCGAAAAACAGCACAAAATTATCCCCTCAATGCGAGATGTATAAATTTTGCCCTGCAGAATCTCAAGGGATATCCCAAATTCCTGCTTGAAAGGCAAAAGGTACTTGACACCATTTATGCGACTCAGAACGTTTCCTCAAACAGCCGTCCCCATTGGAGAGGAGAACACACTTTATGGACTCAAGTTGAGAATAGGGCCTTTTCCCATTTAACGGCTGGAGAGTAATCATGAAGTTCCCTTTCCTTCACAAAAGGGGAGCTACTTCCCTGAAGCAACCCGAGCGAGTATCTGAGGTCCCTGTAGCAACTCGAGATGTACCATCAGCTTCCTGACGCAAATCGAAAAACAGCACAAAATTATAACCTCAATGCGAGATGAGGAAATTTTGCACTGCAGAATCTCAAGAGAAATCCCACATTCCCTGCGAAAGGCAAAAGGGTACTTGACACGCTTCATGCGACTCAGAAAATTCCCTCACACAGCCGTCGCCATTGGAGAGGAGAACACACTTTTTTGAATCAACTGGAGAAGAGGTCCTATTCCCATTTAATGGCTCGAGAGTAATCCGGAAGTTCCCCTTGCAACACAAAAAGAGACCTGACTTCCCTATAGCAATCTGAGTGAGTTCTTGAGTTCCCATCGCAAATCGAAATGTACCCCCCAGCTTCCGGCCGCAACTCGAGAAAAACCACAAAATTATTCCCTCAGTGCGAGATGAGGAAATTCTGCGCTGTAGAATCTCAAGAGAAATCCAACATTCCCCCTTGAAAGGCAAAAGGGTACTTGACACCCTTCATGCTACTAAGAAATTTCTCTCACACAGATGTCCCCATTGGAGAAGAGAACACATTTTATGGATTCAACTCGAGAAGAAGACCTATTCCCATTTAACGGCTTGAGAGTAATCCAAAAGTTCCTCTTCCAACACAAAGGGGAACTGACATCCCTGAAGCAACCCGAGCTAGTTCCTTCACTCCACGTTGCAACTCGAGAAGTACCCCCAGCCTCCGGCCCAAACTCGAGAAACACCGCAAAATTATCCCCTCAATGCTAGATGAGGAAATTTTGCGCTGCAGAATCTCAAGAGAAATCCCACATTCCCTGTGAAAGGCAAAAAGGGTACTTGACACCCTTCATATGACTCAGAAAATTCCCTCACACAGCCGTCGCCATTGGAGGGAGAACACACATTTTGGACTGAACTCAAGAAGAGGCCCTATTCCCCTTTAATGGCGCGAGAGTAATCCAGAAGTTCCCCTTCCTTCAAAATAGGGGAACTGACTTCCCTGAAGCAACCAGAGCGAGTTCCTGAGGTCCCAGTCGCCGCTGGAGAAGTACCCCCAGCTTTCCGCTGCAACTCGAAAAACAACACAAAATTATCCCCTCAATGCGAGATGAGGAAATTTTGTGCTGCAGAATCTCAAGAGAAATCCCACATTCCCTCTTGAAAGGCAAAAGGGTACTTGACACCCTTTGTGCGACTCAGAAAGTTTCCTCACAGAGCCGTCCCTACTGGAGAGGAGAACACACTTTATGGACTCAACTCGAGAAGAGTTACTATTCCCATTTAACGGCTTGAGAGTAATCCCGACATTCCCCTTCAAACAAAAAAGGGGACCTGACTTCCTTGAAGCAGCCCAAGAGAGTTCCCGAGGACCCCATCGAAACAGTAGTAGTACCACCAGCTTCCCACCGAAACTAGAGAAACACCCCAAAATTATCCCCTCACTGCGAGATGAGGAAATTTTCCACTGCAGAATCTCAAGAGAAATCCCACATTCCCGCTTGAAAGTCAAAAGGGTACTTGACACCCTTTATGGGACACAGAAAGTTCCCTAACAGCCATCCTCATTGGATAGGAGAACACACTTTATGGCCTAAATGGAGAGTAGGCCGTATTCCCATTTAAAATCTCAAGAGAAATCCGGAAGTTTCCCTTACAGCACAAAAGGGGACCTGACTTTCCTGAAGCAACATGAGTGAGTTCCTGTGGTGTCCGTCGCAGCTTGAGAAGTACCCCCATCTTCCCGCCGCAATTCGAGAAACACCACAAAATTATCCCCTCAATGCGAGATGAGGAAATTTTGTGCTGCAGAATCTCAAGAGAAATACCACATTCCCTCTGGAAAGGCAAAAGTGTACTTGACACCCTTTATGCGACTCAGAATGTTTACTCACACAGCTGTTCCCATTGGAGAGGAGAACACATTATATGGATTCAATTCGAGATGGGCCCCTACTCCCATTTAAAAGCTGGAAAGTAAACCGGAAGTTCCCGTTCCAAATCCAAAGGAGAACTGACTTCCCTGAAGCAACCCGAGCGAGTTCCTAAGGTCCTGGTCGCAACTCAAGCAGTTGCCCAATCTTCCCGCTTCAACTCGAGAAACACCACAAAATTTACCACTCAATTCAAGGTGAGCCCCTATTCCGATATAACGGCTCGAGAGTAAGCCGGAAGTTCCCCTTCCAACACCAAAGGGGACCTGACTTCCCTGCAGCAACACGAGAGAGTTCCTGAGGTCCCCGTCACAACTCTAGCAGTACCCCGTCATCCCGCTGCAACTTAGGAAACAACACAGAATTATCTCCTCAATGCGTGATGAGGAAATTTTGCGCTGCAGAATCTCAAGAGAAACACCACATTCCCTCTTGAAAGGCAAAAGGGTACTTGACACCCTTTATGCGTTTCAGAAAGTTCCCTCAATCAGCCGTTCCCATTGGAGAGGAGATCACACTTTATGGACTCAACTCGAGAAGAGTCCCTATTCACATCAAAGGGCTCAGGAGTAATCCGGAAGTTCCCCATCCAGCACAAAAGGGGAACTGACTTCCCTGAAGAAACCTGAGTGAGTTCCTGAGGTTCCCGTCGCAACTCGAGAAGTACCCCCAGCTTCCCGCCGCAATTTGAGAAATCCACAAACTTATTCCCTCAATGCGAGATGAGGAAATTTTGTGGTCAGAATCACAAGAGAAATCCCACATTCCCGCTTGAAAAGCAAAAGGGTACTTGACTCCCTTTAGGCGACTCAGAATGTTCCCTAACATATGTATTCGGTGGAGAGGCGAACACACTTTATGGACTCAACTCAAAAAGAGGCAATATTCACATTTAACGGCTCGAGAGTAAACCGGAAGTTTCCCTTCCAACACAAAAGGGGATCTGATTTCCATGAAGCAACCCGAGCGAGTTCCTGAGGTCCCCGTCGCAACTCGAGATGTATCCCCAGCTTCCCGCAGTAACTCGAGATACACCACAAAATTATCCCCTCAATGCGAAATGAGGAAATTTTGCCTTGCAAAATCTCAACAGAAATACCACATTACCTCTTGAAAGGCAAAAGAGTACTTGACACCCTTTATGCGATTCAGAAAATTCACTAACATCAGTCCCCATTGGACAGGAGAACACACTTTATGTACTCAATTCGAGATGAGGCCCCATTCCCATTTAACGGCTTGAGAGTAAACAGAAAGTTCCCCTTGCAACACCAAAGGGGACCTGACTTCCCTGAAGCAACCCTAGCGAGTTCCTGAGGTCCCCGTCGCAACTCGAGAACTACCCTCATCTTCCCGCCGCAACTCGAGAAACACCACAAAATTATCCCCTCAATGCGAGATGCAATTTGGCGCTGAAGAATCTCAAGAGAAATACCACATTCCCTCTTGAAAGGCAAAAGGGTACTTGACACCCTTTATGGGACTCAGATATTTAAATACATCAGTCCCCATTGGAGAGGAGACCACACTTTATGTACTCAATTCGAGATGAGGCCCTATTAACATTTAACGAGTCCAGAGTAAATCGAAAGTTCCCTTTCCAACACAAAAGGTGATCTGAAATCCCTGAAGCAACCCGAGCGAGTTCCTTAGCTCCCCGTCGCAACTCAAGATGTACCCCCACCTTCCCACTGCAACTCGAGCAACACCACAAAATTATCCCTTCAATGCCTGATGAGGAAATTTTGCGCTGCAGAATCTCAAGAGAAATACCACATTCCCTCTTGAAAGGCAAAAGGGTACTTGACACCCTTTATGTGACTCAGAATGTTCCCTCACACAGCCGTTCCCATTGGAGAGGAGAACACACTATATGGACTCAATTCGAGATGAGCCCCTATTCCCATTTAAAAGCTTAAGAGTAAACCGGAAGTTCCCCTTCCTACAAAAAAGGGGAAGTGACTTCCCTGAAGCAAACCCAGTGAGTTCCTGAGGTCCCCATCGCAACTCGAGAAGTACCCCCAGCTTCCCGCCACAACTCGAAAAACACCAAAAAACTATCCCCTCAGTGCGAGATGAGGAAATTTTGCGCTGCAGAATCTCAAGAGAAATACCACATTCCCACTTGAAAGGCAAAAGGTTACTTGACACACTTTATACCACTCAGAAAGTTCCCTAACATCCATCCGCATTGGAGAGGGGAACACACTTTATGGACTCAACACGAGAAGAGGCCCTATTCCCATTAAAGGTCTCGGGGGTAATCCAGAAATTCCCCTTCCAGCACAAAAGGGAACCTTACTTCCCTGAAGTAACTCGAGTGAGTTCCTGAGTTCCCATCGCAACTCGAGAAGTACCCCCAGCTTCCACCGCAATTCGAGAAACACCACAAAATTATCCCCTCAATGCGAGATGACGAAATTTTGCGCTGTAGAATCTCAAGAGAAATCCCACATTCCCATTTGAAAGGCAAAAGGGTACTTGACTCCCTTTAGTCTATTCAGAATGGTCCCTAACATCCGTCATGAATGAAGAGAAGAACACATTTTAAGGACTCCAATCGAGAAGAGGCAATATTCCCATTTAACAGCTCGAGAGTAATCTGGAAGTTCCCCTTCCAACAGAAATGGGGACTTGACTTCCCTGAAGCAACCCCAGCGAGTTTCCTAGGTCCCCGTCACAACTCGAGAATTTCCCCCTACTTCCCGCGAAACTCGAGAAACACCACAAAATTATCCCCTCAATGCGAGATGAGGAAAGTTTGCACTGCAGAATCTCAAGAGAAATACCACATTCCCTCTTGAAAGGCAAAAGGGTACTTGACACCCTTTATGGGACTCAGAAATTTCACTAACATCAGTCCCCATTGGAGCGGAAAACACCCTTTATGAACTCAATTCGAGATCAGCCCGTATTCCCATTTAAAGTCTCGAGAGTAAACCGGAAGTTCCCCTTCCAAAAACAAAGGGGACCTGACTTCCCTGAACCCACTCGAGTGAGTTCCTGAGGTCCACGTCGCAATTCGAGAAGTACCCACAGCTTCCTCCGCAACTCGAGAAACACCACAAAATCATCCCCTCAATGCGAGATGAGGAAATTTTGCGCTTCTGAAACTCAAGACAAATATGACATTCCCTTTTAAAGGCAAAAGGATACTTGACACCCTTTATGAGACTCAGAAAGTTCCCTCACACAGCCGTCCACATTGGACAGGAGAAACACTGTATGGAATCAATTCGAGATGAGCCCCTATTCCCATTTAACGGCTCAAGAGGAAACCGGATGTTCCCCTTCCAACAACAAAGGGCGTCTGACTTCCCTTAAGCAACCGGAGCGATTTCCTGAGGTCCCCGTCGCAACACGAGAAGTACCCCCAGCTTCCCGCCGCAACTCGAGAACCACCACAAAATGATCCACTCAGTGCCAGATGAGGAAATTTTCCGCTGCAGAATCTCAAGAGAAATACCACATTCCCTCTTGAAAGGCAAAAAAGGTACTTGACACCAAATATTTGACTCAGAAAGTTCCTTTACACAGCAGTCCCCTTTGGACACAAGAACACACTTTATGGACTCAATTCGAGAAGAGCCCCTATTCCCATTTAACGTCTCAAAAGTAAACTGGAAGTTCCTTTTCCAACACAAGAGGGGACCTGACTTCCCTGAAGAAACCCAAGCGAGTTCCTGAGGTCCCCGACTTTACTCGAGAAGTTCCCCCAGCTTCCCTCCGCAACTCGAGAAACACCACAAAATGATCCCCTCAATGAGAGATGAGGAAATTTTGCGCTGCAGAATCTCAAGGGAAATATCACATTCAGTCTTGAAAGGCAAAAGGGTACTTGACACCCTTTATGCGACTCAGAAAGTTCCCTCACACAGCCGTCCTCATTGGACAGGAGAACACACCTAACGGACTCAACACGAGAAGAGGCCCTATTCCCATTAAAGGGCGCGCGAGTAATAAGGAAGTTCCCCTTCCAGCACAAAAGGGGACCTAACTTCCCTGAAGTAACCAGAGCGAGTTCCTGAGGTCCCTGTCACAACTCGAGAAGTACTCCCAGCTTCCCGCCGCAACTCGAGAAACACCAAAAAATTATCACCTCAATGCGAGATGAGGAAGATTTGCACTGCAGAATCTCAAGTGAAATACCACATTCCCTCTTGAAAGGCAAAAGGATACGGGACACCCTTTGTGTGACTCAGAACTTTCCCTCACACAGCCGTCCCCATTGGAAAGGAGAACACACTTTATGGACTCAATTCGAGATGAGGCCCTATTCCCATTTATCGGCTCTAGAGTAATACGGAAGTTCCCCTTCCAGCACAGAAGACTACCTGACATAACTCGAGTGAGTTCCTGAGGTCCCCGTCACAACTAGAGAAGTACCCCCAGCTTCCCGCCGCTATTCCAGAAACACCACAAAATTATCCCCTCAATACGAGATGAGGTAATTTTGCGCTTTAGAATCTCCAGAGAAATCCCACATTCCAGCTTGAAAGGCAAAAGGGAACTTCACTCCCTTTATGTGACTCAGAATATTCCCTCACATCTGTTCTCAGTGGAGAGAATACACTTTATAGACTCATTCGAAAAGAGGCAATATTCCCATTTAACGGTTCTTGAGCAATCCGAAAGTTCCCCTTGCAACAGAAAAGGGGACTTCACTTCCCTGAATCCACCCGAGTGATTTACTGAAGTCCCCATCACAACTCGAGCGTACCCCCTGCTTCCTGCCATAACTCGAGAAACACCACAAAAGTATCCCCTCAATGCGAGATGAGGAAATTTTGTGCTGTAGAATCTCAAGAGAAATCCTACATTCCCGCTTGAAAGGCAAAAGGGTGCTTGACACACTTTATGCCACTGAGAAAGTTCCCTAACATCCGTCCCCATTGGAGAGGAAAACCCACTTTATGGACTCAACTCGAGAAGAGGCAATATGCCCATTTAATGGCTCGAGAGTAATCCAGAAGTTCCCCTTCCAACACAAAAGGGAATTTGACTTCCCTGAAGCAACCTGAGAGAGTTCCAAAGGTCCCCGTCGCACCTCGAGTGTACACCTTGCTTCCCACCATAACTCGAGAAACACCACAAAATTATCCGCTTAATGTGAGATGAGGAAATTTTGCACTGCAGAATCTCAAGAGAAATCCTACATTCCCGCTTGAAATGCAAAAGGGCAGTTGACAAACTATATGTCACTGAGAAAGTTACCTAACATATGTCCCCATGGAGAGGAGAACACACTTTATGGAATCAACTCGAGAAGAGGACCTATTCCCATTAAAAGGCTCGAGAGTAATCCGGAAGTTCACCTTCCAGCACAAAAGGGGACCTGACTTCCCTGAAGTAACTCAAGTGAGTTCCTGAGGTCCCCGTCGCTTCTGGAGAAATACCCAAAGCTTCCCGCCACAATTCGAGAAACACCACAAAATTATCCTCTCAATGCGAGATGAGGAAATTTTGTGTGGCAGAATTTCAAGAGAAATCCCAAATTCCCTCTTGAAAGGCAAAAGGGTACTTGACTCCCTTTATGCGACTCAGAATGTTCCCTAACATCCGTCCTCATTGGAGAGGAGAACAGAATTTATCGACTCAACTGGAGAAGAGGCCCTCATCCCATTAAAGAGCTCGAGAGTAATACGGAAGTTCCCCTTCCATCACAAAAGGGGACCTGACTTCCCTGAAGTAACTCGAGTGAGTTCTTGAGGTCCCCGTCGCAACTCGAGAAATATCCCCAGATTCCCGCCGCAATTCGAGATAGAAAACAAAATGATCCCCTCAATGCGAGATGAGGTAATTTTGCGCTGCAGAATCCGAAGAGAAATCTCACATTCCCGCTTGAAAGGCAAAAGGGTACTTGACTCACTTTATGCGACTCAAAATGTTCCCTATCATTCGTCATCAGTGGAGAGGAGAACACACTTTATGGACTCAAATTGAAAAGAGGCAATTATCACATTTAACTTCTCGAGAGTAATCCTGAAGTTCCCCTTCCAACACAAAAGGGGACTTGACTTCCCTGGAGCAACCCAATTGAGTTGCTTTGGTTCCCGTCTCAACTCGAGAGTACCTAATGCTTTCCGCCATAACTCGAGAAACAGGACAAAATTATCCCCTCAATGCGAGATGAGGTAATTTTGCGCTGAAGGATCTCAAGAGAAACCCCAAATTCCGTTTTGAAAGGCAAAAGGCTACTTGACACACATTATGCCACTCAGAAAATTCCCTAACATCCGTCCCCATTGGAGAGGAGAACACACTTTATGGACTCAACTCGAGAAGAGGTCCTATTCCCATTAAAGGGCTCGAGAGTAATCAGGAAGTTCCCCTTCCAACACAAAAGGGCACCTGACTTCCCTGAAGTAACTCGAGTGAGTTCCTGAGGTCACCATCGCAACTCGAAAAGCACCCAAAGCTTCACGCAGCAATTCGAAAAACACCACAAAATTATCCCCTCAATGCGAGATGAGGAAATTTTGCGCTGCAGAATCTCAAGAGAAATACCACATTCCCTCTTGAAAGGCAAAAGGACACCTGACACCCTTTATGTGACTCAGAAATTTCACTAACATCAGTCCCCATTGGAGCGGAAAACACACTTTATGGACTCAATTCGAGATCAGCCCCTATTCCCATTTAACATCTCGAGAGTAAACCGGAAGTTCCCCTTCCAAAAACAAAGAGGACCTGACTTCCCTGAACCAACTCGAGTGAGTTCCTGAGGTCCCCATCCCAATTCGTGAAGTACCCACAGCTTCCCTCTGCAACTCGAGAAACACCACAAAATTATCTCCTCAATGCGAGATGAGGAAATTTTGCGCTTCTGAAACTCAAGAGAAATACCACATTCCCTTTTAAAGGCAAAAGTATATTTGACAACCTTTGTGCGACTCAGAATGTTTCCTAACATCCATCGTCAGTGGAGAGGAGATCACACTTTATGGACTCAAATCGAGAAGAGGCAATATTCCATTTAACGACTCGAGAGTATTCCTGAATTTCCCCTTCCAACACAAAGGGGGACTTGACTTCCCTGAAGTAATCCCAGCGAGTTCCAGGATCCCTGTTGCAACACGAGAAGTACCCCCTGCTTCCCGCTGCAACTGGTGAAACACCACCAAATTATCCCGTCAATGCGAAATGAGGTGTTTTGTGCTGCAGAATCTCAAGAGAAATCACTCATTCCCGCTTGAAAGTCAAAAGGGTACTTGAAACACTTTATGCGACTCAGAACGTTCCCTAACATCCGTCCCCATTGGAGAGGTGAGCACACTTTATGGACTCAACTCCAAAAGAGACCCTATTCCCGTTAAATGGCTCAAGAGTAATCCGGAAGTTCCTCTTCCAGCACAAAAGGGACCTGAATTCCCTGAAGTACCTCGAGTGAGTTCCTGAGGTCCCCGTCGCAACTCGAGGAGTACCCCGAGCTTCCCGAAGTAATTCGAGAAACACCACAAAATTATCCCCTCAATGAGAGATGAGGAAATTTTGCGCTGCAGAATCTCAAGAGAAAACCCACATTCCCGCGTGAATGACAAAAGGGTACTTGACTCCCTTGAGGCGACTCAGAATGGTCCCTATCATCCGTGCATGGTGGAGAGGAGAACAAACGTTATGGACAAAAATCGAGAAGAGGAAATGTTCCCATTTATCGGCTCGAGAGTATTCCAGAAGTTGCCCTTTCAACCCAAAAAGGGATTTGACTTCGCTGAAGCAACCCATGCGAGTTCCTGAGCTCCCCATCGCAGCTATAGAAGTACACCCTGCTTCCCGCCGCAACTCGAGAAACACGACAAAATTATCCCCTCACTGCGAGATGAGGTACTTTTGCGCTGCAGAATCTCAACAGAAATCCCACATTCCCGCTTGAAAGGCAAAAGGTTACTTGACTCCCTTTAGGCGACTCAGAAAGTTCCCTAAACTCAGTCCCCATTGGAGAGGAGAATACACTTTACGGACTGAAATCGAGAAGAGGCCCTATTCACATTAAAGGGCTCAAGAGTATTCCGGAAGTTCCCCTTCCAGCATAAAATGGGACCTGACTTCCCTGAAGTAACTCCAGTGAGTTCCCCAGCACAACTCGAGAAGTCCCCCCAGCTTCCCGGCGCAATTCGAGAAACACAACAAAATTATACCCTTAATGCGAGATGAGGAAATTTTGTGTTGCAGACTCTCAAGAGAAATCCCGCAATCCCGCATGAAAAGCAAAAGGGTACTGGATTCCCTTTAGGAGACTCAGATTGGTCATTAATATCCATCCTCAGTGGAGAGGAGAACACACGTTATGGACTCAAATCGAGAAGAGGCAATATTCCCATTAAACGGCTCGAGAATAATCCGGCAGTTCCCATTCCAACACAAAAGCGGACCTGACTTCCTTGAAGTAACTGGAGTGAGTTCCTGAGGTCCCCGTTGCAACTCGAGAAACAACACAAAATTATCCCCTCAATGGGAAATGAGGAAATTTTGCGCTGCAGAATCTCAAGAGAAATCCCACATTCCCACTTGAAAGGAAAAAGCGTACTTGACTCCATTTAGACGACTCAGAATGGTCCCTATCATCTGTCCAGAGTGGAGAGGAAAACACACTTTATGGACTCAAATAGATAGGAGGCAATATTCCCATTTAATGGCTTGAGAATAATCCGGAGGTTCCCCTTCCAACACAAAAGGGGACTTGACTTCGCTGAAGCAACCGCAGCAATTTCCTGAGGTCCCCGTCGCAACTCGGGAAGTACCCCTGATTCCCGCCGCAATACGAGAAACACCACAAAATTATCCCCTCATTGGGAGTTGAGGTAATTTTTCGCTGCAGAATCTCAAGAAAAATCCCACATTCCCACTTGAAAGGCAAAAGCGTACTTGACTCCCTTTAGGAGACTCAGAATGGTCCCTACATCCGTCCAGAGTGGAGAGGAGAACACACTTTATTGACTCAAATAGAGAAGAGGCAATATTCCCATTAAAGGGCTCGAGAGTAATCCGGAAGTTCCCCTTCCAGCACAAAAGCGGACCTGACTTCCCTGAAGTAACTCGAGTGAGTACCTCAGGTCCCCATTGCAACTCGAGAAGAACTCCCAGCTTCCCGCCACAATTCGCGAAACACCACAAAATTATCCCCTCAATGCAAGATGAGGAAAATTTGCTCTACAGAATCTCAAGAGAAATCCCACTATCCTCTTGAAAGGCTAAAGTGTACTTGACACACTTTTTTCAGTTCGGTTCAGTTCAGTCGCTCAGTCGTGTCCGACTCTCCGCGACCCCATGAATCACTGTACGCCAAGACTCCCTGTCCATCACCAACTTCCGGAGTTCACTCAAACTCATGTCCACAGAGTCGGTGATTCTATCCAGCCATCTCATTCTCTGTCGTCCCCTTCTCCTCCCACTCTCAAACTTTCCCAGCATCAGAATCTTTTCCAGTGAGTCAACTCGTCGCCTGAGGTTGCCAAAGTATTGTAGTTTCAGCTTTAGCATCAGTCCTTCCAATGAACACCCAGGATTGATCTCCCTTAGAATGGACTGGTTGGATCTTCTTGCGGTACAAGGGACTCTCAAGAGTCTTCTCCAACACTACAATTCAAAAAGCATCAATTCTTCGGCGATCAGCTTTCTTCACAGTCAAACTCTCACATCCATACATGACCACGGGAAAAACCATAGCCTTGACTAGACAGACCTTTGTTGGCAAAGTAATGTCTCTGCTTTTTAATATACTATCAAGGTTGGTCATAACTTTCCTTACTAGGAGTAAGCGGCTTTTAATTTCATGGCTGCAATCAGCATCGGCAGTGATTTTGGAGCCCCAAAAAATAAAGTCTGACACTGTTTCCACAGTTTTTCCATCTATTTCCAGTGAAGGGATGGGACCAGATTCCATGATCCTTGTTTTCTGAATGTTGAGCTTCAAGCCAACCTTTCCACTCTCCTCTTTCACTTTTATAAAGAGGCTTTTGAGTTCCTCTTCACTTTCTGCCCTAAGGGTGGTGTCATCTGCATATCTGAGGTTATTGATATTTCTCCCAGCAATCTTGATTCCAGCTTGTTCTTCTTCCAGCCCAGCGTTTCTAAAGATGTACTGTGCATATAAGTTAAATAAGCAAGGTGACAATATACAGCCTTGACGTAATCCTTTTCGTATTGGGAACCAGTCTGTTGTTCCATGTACAGTTCTGAGTGTTGCTTCCTGACCTGCATACAGGTTTCTCAAGAGGCAGCTCAGGTGGTCTGGGATTCCCATCTCTTTCAGAATCTTCCACAGTTTATTGTGATCCACACAGTCAAAGGCTTTGGCATATTCAATGAAGCAGAAATAGATGTTTTTCTGGAACTCTCTTGCTTTCTCCATGATCCAGCGGATGTTGGCAATTTGATCTCTGGTGCCTCTGCCTTTTTTAAAACCTGCTTGAACATCTGGGAGTTCACGGAGCACATATTGCTGAAGCCTGGCTTGGAGAATTTTGAGCATGACTTTACTAGCGTGTAAGATGAGTGCAATCGTGCGGTAGTTTGAGCATTCTTTGGCATTGCCTTTCTTTGGGATTGGAATGAAGACTGACCTTTTTTCCAGACCTGTGGCCACTGCTGAGTTTTCCAAATTTGTTGGCATAATGAGTGCAGCACTTTCACAGCATCATCTTTCAAGATTTGAAAGAGCTCAACTGGAATTTCATCACTTCCACTAGCTTTGTTCATAGTGATGATTTCTAAGGCCCACTTGACTTCACATTCCAAGATGTCTGGCTCTAGGTCAGTGATCACATTTTCGTGACTATCCTGGTCGTGAAGATCTCTTGTTTACAGTTCTTCTGTGTATTCTTGCCACCTCTTCTTAATATCTTCTGCTTCTGTTAGGTCCATACCATTTCTGTCCTTTATCGAGCCCATTGAATGAAATGTTCCCCTGGAATCTCTAATGTTCTTGAAGAGATTTTTTGTTTTTCCTATTCTGTTGTTTTCGTCTATTTCTTCGCATTAATCACTGAGGAAGGCTTTCTTATCTCTCCTTGCTATTCTTTGGAACTCTACATTCAGATGCTTATATCTTTCCCTTTCTCCTTTGCTTTTCACTTCTCTTCTTTTCATAGCTATTTGTAAGGCCACCTCAGACAGCCATTTTGCTTTTTTTGCATTTCTTTTCCAGGAGGATTCTCTTGTTCCCTGTCTCCTGTACAATGTCACGAACCTCCGTCCAGAGTTCATCAGGCACTCTATCTATCAGATCTAATCCCTTAAATCTATTTCTCACTTCCACTGTATAATCATAAAGGAGTTGATTTAGGTCATATCTGAATGGTCTAGGGGTTTTCCCTACTTTCTTCAATTTAAATCTGAATTTGGCAATAAGGAGTTCATGATCTGAGCCACAGTCAGCTCCTCGTCTTGTTTTGCTAACTGTATACAGCTTCTCTGTCTTTGGCTGCAAAGAATATAATCAATCTGATTTTGGTGTTGACCATCTGGTGATGTCCACGTGTAGAGTCTTCTCTTGTGTTGTTGGAAGAGGGTGTTTGCTATGACCAGTGCGTTCTCTTGACAAAACTCTATGAGCCTTGGCCCTGCTTCATTCCGTGCTCCAAGGCCAAATTGGCCTGTTACTCCAGGTGTTTCTTGACTTCCTACTTTTGCATTCCAGTCCCCTATAATGAAAAGGACATCTTTTTTGGGTGTTAGTTCTAAAAGGTCTTGTAGGTCTTCATAGAACCGTTCAACTTCGGCTTCCTCAGTGTTACTGGTTTGGGGCATAGGCCTGGATTACTGAAATGTTGAATGGTTTGCCTTGGAAAGGAACAGAAATCTTTCTGTCGTTTTTAAGATTGCATCCAAGTACTGCATTTCAGACTCTTTTGTTGACCATGATGGCTACTCCATTTCTTCTAAAGGATTCCTGCCCACAGTAGATATAATGGTCATCTGAATTAAATTCACACTTTCCAGTCCATTTTAATTCACTGATTCCAAGAATGTCTATGTTCACTCTTGCCATCTCCTGTTTGACCACTTCCAATTTGCCTTGATTCATGGACCTAACATTCCCGGTTCCTATGCAATATTGCTCTTTACAGCACCAGACCTTGCTTCTATCACCAGTCACATCCACAACTGGGTACTGGTTTTGCTTTTGCTCCATCCCTTCATTCCTTGTAGATTTATTTCTCCACTGATCTCCAGTAGCATACTTGGCACCTACCGACCTGGGGAATTCCTCATTCAGTATCCTGTCATTTTGCCCTTTGATACTGTTCATGGGGTTCTCAAGGCAAGTATACTGAAGTGGTTTGCCATTCCCTTCTCCAGTGGACAACATTCGACTCTTGTCCATGTGTTCAGATCGACTAGATTCCTGTGATTATGATTTCACTGTGTCTGCCCTCTGATGCCCCTTCGCAATACCTACCATCTTATTTGAGTCCTCTTACCTTCGGTGTGAGATATCTCTTCACAGTTGCTCCAAGAATGTGCAGCTGCTGTACCTTACCTTGGATGAGGGTTATGTCCTCAAGGCTGCCCCTCCTGACCTTGAACGTGAGTAGCTCCTCTTGACCCTTCCCCACACAGCCACCACCTATTGGACATGGGGTACCTACTCTTGGCCGCGTGCCCTGACCTCAGGCATGGCGAAACTCCTCATGGTCACGCATCTTTGCATGGTCGGTTGCGCCAGGGCCAGCGTCTCTCCTGTCTTCGCAGGCGGGGCCGTCGTGTCTCACGACTGCGCGGGCGGGGCCGGAGATTCTCACGTCTGCGCTGGCAGGGCCAGCGACTTGGAGTCTGCGCAGGAGGAGCTGGAGTCTCTCGCATATGTGAGGCAAGGAAGGCTTCTCTTGTGTCTGCGCGGAAGGGGACGGCATCTCTCGTGTCTGCGCCGCCAGGTGAGACTCAGGAAATTCCCTCACACAGTCGTCCCCATTGGAGAGGAGAGCACATTTTATGGACTTACCTCGAGAAGAGGCCCTATAACCATTTTACGACTCGAAAGTAATCCCGAAATTCCCCTTCCAACACAAAAAGGGACCTGAATTCCCTGAAGCAACCAGAGTGAATTCCTGAGGTCCTCTTCGCTACTCGAGAAGTTCCCCGAGCTTCCCACTGCAACACGAGAAACACAACAAAATTCTCCTGTCAATGCAAGATCAGGAAATTTTGCTCTGCATAATTCAAGAGAAATCCCACGTTCCGGCTGGAAAGGCAAAACTGTACTTGACACCCTTTATGCGATTCAGAAAGTTCCATAACACAGGTGTGCACACTGGAGAGGAGAACACAATTTATGGACTCAACTGGGGAAGAGGCACTATTCCCATTAAACGGCTCGAGAGTAATCCCAAAATTCCCCTTCCAGCACTAAAGGTACCTAACTTCCCTGAAGCAACCCGAGCGAGTTCCTGAGGTCGGCATTGCAACTCGAAAAGTACCCCCAGCTTCCCACCGCTACTCGAGAAACAACACAAAATTATCCCCTCAATGCGAGATGAGAAAAGTTTGCGCTGCAGAATCTCAAGAGAAATACCACATTCCCTCTTGAAAGGCAAAGGGTACCTGACACCCTTTATGCGACTCAAAAATTTCACTAACATCAGTCCCAGTTGGAGAGGAGAAGACACTTTATGGACTCAACTCGAGATGAGCCCCTATTCCCATTTAACGGCTCAAGAGTAAACCGGAAGTTCACCTTCCAACACAAAAGGGGACCTGACTTCCCTGAAGCAACCCGAGCGAGTTCCTGAGGTCCCCGTCACAACTCGAGGAGTACACCAAGCTTCCCACCGCAACTCGAGAAACACCACAAAATTATCCCCTCAATGCGAGATGAGGAAATTTTGAGCTACAGAATCTCAAGAGAAATCCCTCATTCCCACTTGAAAGGCAAAAGGATACTTGACACCCTTTATACGACTCAGAAAGTTCCCTCACACAGCCGTCCCAATTGGAGAGGAAAACACATTTTTTGGACTCAAAACTAGATAAGGTCCTATTCCCATTTAAGGGCTCGAGAATTAACCGGAATTTCCCTTCCATCACAAGGGGGGACCTGATTTACATGAAGCAACCCGAGCGAGTAATTGAAGTTCCAGTTGCAACTCGAGAAGTACCACCAGCTACCCGCCGCAACACGAGAAACACCACAAAATTATCTCCTCAGTGCGAGATGAGGAAATTTTGCGCAGCAGAATCTCAAGGAAATCCCATATTCCCGCTTGAAAGGCAAAAGGTAGTTGACACCCTTTATGCCACTCACAAAGTTCCCTCACACAGATGACCCCAATGGACAGGAGAATACACTTTATGGACTCAATTCGAGATGAGGCCCTAAGCCCATTTAACGGCTCGAGAATAAACCGGAAGTTGCCCTTCCAACACATAAGGGGAACTGACTTTCCTGAAGCAACCCCAGCAAGTTCCTGAGGTCCCTGTCACAACTCGAGAAGTACCCCCAGCTTTCCGACGCAACTCGAGAAACACCACAAAATTATCCCCTCAATGCGAGATGAGGAATTTTTCGCTGCATAATCTCAAGAGTAATCCCACATTCCCTCTTGAAAGGCAAAAGGGAACTTGACACCCTTTATGCGACTCAGAAAGTTCCCTCACACAGCTGTCCCCATTGGAGAGGAGAACACATTTTATGGACTCAATTAGAGATGAGGCCCTATTCCCTTTCCATGGATCGAGAGTAAATCGGAAGTTCCCCTTCCAACACAAAAGGGAACCTGACTTCACTGATTCAACCAGAGCAAGTTCCTGAGATTTCAGTAGCAACTCGAGATGTACCCCGAGCTTCCTGCCGTTAATGGAGAAACACCACAAAATTATCCCCTCAATGGGAGATGAGGAAATTTTGCGCTGAAGAAACTCAAGAGAATTACCACATTTCTTCTCGAAAGGCAAAAGGCTACTTGACACCCTTTATGGGACTGAGAATCTTCCCTCACACAGCCATCAGCATTGGAGAGGAGAACTCAGTTTATGGACTCAATTCGAGATGATGCCCTATTCCCATTTAACGGCTCGAGAGTAAACCGAAAGTTCCCCTGCTAACACAAATCGGACCTGACTTCCCTGAAGCAACCCGAGAGAGTTCCTGAGGTCCCCATTGTACTCAAGAAGTACCCCCAGCTTCCGGCCGCAAATAGAGAAACACCACAAAATGATCCCATCAATGCGAGATGAGGAAATATTGTGCTGAAGAATCTCAAGAGAAATAACACATTCGCTTTTGAAAGGCAGAAGGGTACTTGACACCCTTTATGCAGCTCAGAAATTTTATTAGAAACAGTCACAATTGGAGACGAGAACACACTTTATGGACTCAGTTCGAGATGAGGCCATATTCCCATTTAATGCCTCGAGAGTAAACCGGAAATTTCCCTTCCAACACAAATGGGGACCTGACTTCCCTGAAGAAAGCCGAGCGTGTTCCTGACGTCCCTGTCACAAAACGATAAGTACCCCCAACTTCCCGCCGCAACTCGTGAAACAACACAAAATTATCCCCTCAATTCGAGATGAGGAAATTTTGCGCTGCAGAATGTCAAGTGAAATACCACATTCCCTCTTGAAAGGCCAAAGGGTACTTGACACCCTTTATGCGACTCAGAAAGTTCCTTCACACAGCCGTCCCCATTGGAGAGGTGAACACACTTTATGGACTCAATTTGAGATGAGGCCATATTCCCATTTAACGGTTCGAGAGTCAACCGGAAGTTCCCCTTCCAACACAAAAGGGGACCTGACTTCCCTGAAGCAACACTAGCGAGTTCCTGAGGTCCTTGTCACAACCCAAGAAGTACCCCCAACTTCCTGGCGCAACTCGAGAAACACCACAGAATTATCCTCTCAATGCGAGATGAGGAAATTTTATACTGCAGAATCTCAAGAGAAATACCACATTCCCTCTTGAAAGGCAAAAGAGTACTTGACACCCTTTATGCAACTCAGAAAGTTCCATCACACAGCCGTCCTCATTGGCCAGGAGAACACACTTTATGTTCTCAATTCGAGTTGAGGACCTATTCCCATTTAACGGCTAGAGAGTAAACCGGAAGTTCCCCTTCCAAAACAAAAGGGGACCTGACTTCCCTGAAGCAACTGGAGCGAGTCCCTGAGGTCCACGTCGCAACTCGAGAACTACCCTCAGCTTCCCGCCGCAACTCGAGAAACACCACAAAATTATCCCCTCAATGCGAGGTGTGGAAATTTGGCGCTGCAGATTCTCAAGAGAAATACCACGTTCCCTCTTGAGGGCAAAAGTGTACTTCAAACCCTTTATGCGTCCCAGAAAGTTCCCTCACACAGCCGTCCCCATTGGACAGAAAAATACACTTTATGGACTCAATTCGAGATGAGGCCCTATTACTATTTACGGCTCGAGAGTAAACTGGAAGTTCCCCTTCCAACAAAAAAGGGGACCTGACTTCCCTAAAGCAACCCGAACGAGTTCCTGAGCTCCCTGTCACAACTCGAGAAGTACCTCCAGCTTCCCGCCGCAACTCCAGTAACACCACAAAATTATCCCCTTAATGCGAGATGAGGAAATTTTGCGCTGCAGAATCTCAAGAGATATCCCACATTCCCTCTTGAAAGGGAAATGGGTACTTGACTCCCTTGAGGCGAATCAGAATCGTCCCTAAAATCCATCCTCAGTGGAGAGGAGAATACACATTATGGACTCAAATGGAGAACACACAATATTCCCATTTAACAGCTCGAGAGTAATCCGGAAGTTCCCCTTCCAACACAAAAGGGGACTTGACTTCCCTGAAGCAACACGAGCGAGGTCCTGAGGTCCATGTCGCAACCCGAGAAGTACCCCTGCTTTCCGTCGCAACTCGAGAAACACCACAAAATTAAACCCTCAATGCGAGATGAGGTAATTTTGCCCTGCAGAAGCTCAAGAGAAATTCCACATTCTCGCTTTAAAGGCAAAAGGCTACTTGACACACTTTATGCCACTCAGAAACTTCCCTAACATCCGTCAACATTGGAGAGGAGAACACACTTTACGGACTCTATTCCAGAAGAGGCCCTATTCCCATTAAAGGGCAAGAGAGTAATCCGGAAGTTCCCCTTCCAGCACAAAAGGCGACCTGAATTCCGTGAAGTAACTCGAGTGAGTTCCTGAGGTCCCCATTGTAACTTTCGGAATACATCTAGCTTCCCGCCGCAATTCGAGAAACACTGGAAAATTATCCCCTCAATGCGAGGTGAGGAAATTTTGCGCTGCAGAATCTCAGAGAAATCCCACATTCCCGCTTGAAAGGCAAAAGGGTACTTGACTCACTTGAGGCGACTCAGAATGGTCCCTAACATTCTTTCACAGTGCAGAGGTGAACATAATTTATGGACTTAAATTGAGAAGAGGCAATATTCCCATTTAACGGCAAGAGAGTAATCCGGAAGATCCCCTTCCAAGACGAAATCGGACTTGATTTCACAGAAGCAACCCAAGCGAGTTCCTGAGGTCCCAGTCACAACTCGAGAAGTACACCCTGCTTCCTGCGGCAACTCGAAAAACATCACAGAATTATCCCCTCAATGCGAGATGAGGTAATTTTGCCCTGCTGAATCTCAAGAGATATCCCACATTCCCACTTGAAAGGCAAAATGGTACTCGACACACTTTATGCCACTCAGAAAGTTCCTTAAATTCCGTCCCATTGGAGAGGAGAACACACTTTATGGACTCAGTTCGAGATGAGGCACAATTCCCATTTAACGGCTCGAGGGTAAGCCGGAAATTCCCCTTCCAACACAAAACGGGACCTGACTTCCCTGAAGCAACCCGAGTGAGATCCTGAGTTCCCCGTCGCAACTCAAGAAGTACCCCCAGCTTCCCACCGCAACTCGAGAAACACCACAAGATTCTCCCCTCAATGCGAGATGAGGAATATTTCTGCTGCAGAGTCTCAAGAGAAATCACACATTCCCCCTTGAAACTCAAAAGGGTACTTTAAACCCATTCTTTGACACACAAAGATCCCTAACTAATCTGTCCCACTGGATAGGAACACACTATTAAACGACTCAACACAAGATGATGACCAAATCACAGTCCACTCCACCATTGGAATCCCGAGGTTCCCCTTCAAACACGATTTGAGACCTGACGTTACTGGGGCAAAAGGAGGGAATTGCTGAGGTCCCTGAAGCAATCGAGAAGGAGCCAAAGTTTCCCCCCGCAACTCGAGAAAAACCATAAGATTCTGCACTCAAGGTGAGATGAGGAAAATATCCCATGCAGAGTCCCAAGAGAAATCCAACATTCCCTCTTGAAACTTGAAAGGGTACATGACACCCTTTATGAGACTCATGACATTCCATGACATATCTGTCGCCACATGAGAGGAGAATGCAATTTATAGACCCAACTTTAGATGAGGCCGTATTCCCATTCCATGCCTCGAGAGTAGTACCGAAGATCCCCTACCAAAAGGAAAGGAGACCTGACTTCCCAGGGACTACACGAGCGAGTTCCTGATATCACCGTCAAAAACGGACAGGGACGCCAAGCTTCAAGCTGTAACTTGAGAAAAACCACAAGACTCTCGCTTCAATGGGAATTGAGGAACATTTCTGCTGAAGAGTCTCAAGTGAAATCACACATTCCTTACTTGAAACCCGAACGGATACTTGACATCTTTATGTGACTCAAGACATTTCCTGACATACCTGTCCCCACTTGAGAGAAAAACACAATTTATGGACTCAAATTTAGATAAGAACCTATTCTCATTCCACGCCTCAAGAGTAATCCCGAAGTTCCCCTACCAGAGGAAAGGAGACCTGATTCCCAGGGACAACACGAGCGTGTCCCTGGGGTGCAAGTTGTAAGTCAAAAAGGACCCCAAGTTTCCGCCACAATTCGAGAAAAACCACAAGATTCTTCATTCAAGGTGAGATGAGGAAAATTCCCCCTGCAGAGTCTCAAGAGAAATCCCACATTCCCTTTTAAAGTCGAACGGGCACTTGACACTATTTCTGTGACACAAAAAGGACCCTTACTAAGCCGTCCCCACTGGAGAGGAGCAAACATTTAAAAGACTCATCTCTGGATGAGGCTCAATTCACATTCGATGCCTAGAGTGAAATCCCGAAATACCCTTCCCAACTGGAAAGAAGACCTGACTACCCTGGGGGAATACGAGCGATTTCCTGAGATCCCCGTCGCAACCCGAAAGGGACCCCAAGGATCCAGCCGCAACTCGAGAAAAACCACAAGATTCTCCCCTCAATGCGAGATGAGAAATATTTCTAGGGCAGAGTCTCAAGAGAAATCACACATTTACCCTTGAAACTCGAAAGGGTACTTTAAACCATTTCTTTGACACAAACATATCCCTGACTAATCCGACCCCACTGGAGAGGAACATACATTTAACGGACGCAAAACAAGATGATGCCCAAGTCACATTCCATGCCAAGAGCGGTATCCCGAGGTTCCTCTTCCAACACGATTGGAGACCGAATGTCCCTGGGGCAACATGAGCGAATTCCTGAGATACCGTCACAATCCAGAAGGAGCCAAAGCATCCCACCGCAACTCGAGAAAAAACGTAAGATTCTGCACTCAAGGTGAGCTGAGGAAAATTTCCCATGGAGAGTCCCAAGAGAAATCCCACATTCCCGCTTGAAACTCGAAAGGGTCCATGACACCCTTTATATGACTCAAGACATTCCCTGACATAGCTGTCACCACATGAGAGGAGAACACAATTTATGGACTGAACTTTAGATGAGGTCATATTCCCATTCGATGCCTCGAGAGTAATCCCGAAATCCCCACCAAAACGAAAGGAGACCTGACTTCCCAGGGACTACAAGAGCGAGTTCCTGATATCACCGTCACAACCCGAAAGGGACCCCAAGCTTCAAGACACAACACGAGAAAAACCACAAGATTCTCCCCTCAATGTGAGAGGAGGAACATTTCTGCTGCAGAGTCTCAAGAGAAATCACACATTCCTGCTTGAAACTCGAGAGGCTACTTGAAACCCTTTCTGAAACACAAAAAGATCCCGGACTAAGCCGTCCCCACTGGAGAGGAGCACACAATTATCGGACTCAACACGAGAAGCAAATCACATTCCACGCCACGATTGGAATCCCGATGTTCCCCTTCCAATATGATCGGAGACCTGCCATCACTGGGATAACAAGTGCGAGTTTCTGAGGTCCCCATCGAAACTCGAGAAGGCCCCCAAGCTTCCTGCCGCAACTCGAGACAAACGACAAGATTGTGCACTCAAGGTGTGATGAGGAAAATTTTCCCATGCTAAGTCTGAAGAGAAATCCCACATTCCTGCTTGAAACTCGAAAGGGTACATGACACCCTTCATGCGACTCAAGACATTCCCTGACATAGCTGTCCCCACATGAGACGAGAAAAAATTTATGGACTCAACTTTAGATGAGGCTGTATTCCCATTCCATGCCTCGAGAGTAATCACGAAATCCCCTACCAAAACCAAAGGAGACCTGACTTCCCAGGGACTACACGAGCGAGTTCCTGATATCACTGTCACAACCCAAAAGGGACCCCAAGCTTCAAGAAGCAACACATTTCTGCTGCAGAGTTTCAAGTGAAATCATACATTCCTGCTTGAAACTCGATAGGATACTTGAAACCCTTTCTGAAACACAAAAATATCCCGGATTAAGGCGTCCCCACTGGAGAGGAGCACACAATTATCGGATTCAACACAAAATGAGAAACAAATCACATTCCAGGCCACGATTGGAATCCCGAGGTTCCCCTTCCAACACGATTGGAGACCTGCAGTCCCTGGGATAACACGAGCGAGTTTCTGCGGTCCCCGTTGCAACTCGAGAAGGGCCCCAAGCTTCCCGCCGCAACTCGAGACAAACCACAAGATTGTGGACTCAAGGTGTGATGAGGAAAATTTTCCCATGCTGAGTCTGAAGAGAAATCCCACATTCCCGCTTGAAACTCAAACCAGGACTTGACACACTATATGAGACCCAAAACATACCTTGACATAGCTGTCCCCACTGGAGAGAAGAACACAATTAATGGACTCAATTTTAGATGAGGCTGTAGTCCCATTCAACGCCTGGAGAATAATCCTGAGGTTTCCCTTCCAAAACACAAGGATACATGACTTCCCTGGGGCATAACCAGCGAGTAATTGAGGTCCCCGTCGCAACTCGAGAAGGACCCCAAGCTTCCCGCTGCTACTCGAGAATAACCACAAGATTCTTCACTCAAGGTGAGATGAGGAAAATTTCCCCTGCAGAGTCTCAAGAGAAATCCTACATTCTCGCTTGAAATTCGAACGGATACTTGACACCCTTTATGCGACTCAAGACATTCCCTGACATAGCTGTCCCCACTTGAGAGGAGAACACAATTTCTGGACTCAACTTTAGCTGAGGCCTTTTTCCCATTCCACGCTTCAAGAGTAATCCCGAAGTCCCCTACCAGAGGAAAGGAGACCTGACTTCCCAGGGACAACACGAGCGTGTCCCTTAGGTGCCCGTTGTAAGTTGAAGAGGACCCCAAGCTTCCGACGCAACTCGAGACAAACCACAAGATTGTGCACTCAAGGTGTGATGAGGAAAATTGTCCCATTCTGAGTCTCAAGAGAAATCCCACATTCCCGCTTGAAACTCGAACCAGGACTTGACACACTATATGCGACCCAAGACATTCCTTGACACAGCTGTCCCCACTGGAGAGAAGAACACAATTTATGGACTCAATTTTAGATGAGGCCGTATTCCCACTCTACACCTCGATTGTAATCCCGAAGCTCTCCTTGCAAAAAGAAAAGTGACCTGACCTCCCTGAAGTAAACAGAGCTAGTTTCTGAGGGCACTGTCTCAACTTGAGAGGGACTACAAGCTTCCCGCATCAACTTGATAAAAACCACGAGATTCCCACATCAATGCGAGATGAGGAATATTCTGCTGCAGAGTCTCAAGGGAAAACCCACATTACCGCTTGAAATTCGAACGGGTACTTGACACCCTTTCTGCACCCATAAAAGTTCCCTGGCTAAGCCGTCCCTACTGGAGAGGAGCACACAATTTAAGGACTCATTTCTAGATGACTTCCATTTGCCATTCCACGCCTGGAGAATAATCCCAAAGTTTCCCTTCCAACACGTAAGGAGACCTGACTTCCCTGGAGCAGGTCCAGTGAGTAACTGCGGTCCCCATCGGACCTCGAGAAGGACCCAAAGCTTCCTGCCGCAACTAGAGAAAAACCACAAGATTCTGCCCTCAAGGCAACATGAGGAAAATTTCCCATATAGAGTCTCAAGAGAAATCCCACATTCCCTCTTGAAACTCGAACGGATACTTGACACCCTTTATGCGACTCAAGACATTCCCTGACATAGCTGTCTCCACTTGAGAGGGGAACACAATTTCTGGACTCAACTTTAGATGATGCCTTATTCCCATTCCATGTCTCCAGAGTAATCGCAAAGTTCCCCTACCAGAGCCAGGGAGACCTGACTTCCCAGGGATAACACGAGCGTGTTCCTTGGGTGCCCGTTGTAATTCGAAAAGGACCCCAAGCTTCCGCCTCAACTCGAGAAAAAACACAAGATTCTGCACTCAAGGTGAGATGAGGAAAATTTTCCCTGCAGAATCTCAAGAGAAATCCCGCATTCCCTTTTAAACTCTAACGGGTACTTGACATTATTCCTACAACACCAAAAGGACCCTTACTAAGCCATACCCACTGGAGAGGAGCACACAATTAACAGACTCATCATTAGATGAGGCCCAATTCACGATCGACGCCTCGAGTGAAATCCGAAAGTACCCTTTCCAACAGCAAATGAGACCTGACTTCCCTGGGGCAACACGAGCGCTTTCCTGAGATGTCCATCGCAACCCAAAAGGGACCCCAAGCATCCAGCCATAACTCGAGAAAAACCAGAAGATTCTCACCTCAATGCGAGATGAGGAATATTTCTGCTGCAGAGTCTCAAGAGAAATCACACATTCCGCCTTGAAACTCAAAAGGGTACTTTAAACCCTTTCTTTGACACAAAATAGATCCCTGACTAATCCGTCCCCACTGGAGAGGAACACACAATTAACGGACTCAACAAAAGATGATGCCCAAATTACATTCCACATCACGAGTGGAATCCCGAGGTTCCTCTTCCAACATAATTGGAGACCTCACGTCCATGGGGCAACATGAACGAATTCCTGAGGTACCGTCGCATTCAAGAAGGAGCCAAAGCATCCCGAAGCAACTAGAGAAAAAGCGTAAGATTCTGCACTCAAGGTGAGCTGAGGAAAATTTCCCATGGAGAGTCCCAAGAGAAATCTCACATTCCCGCTTGAAACTCAAAAGGGTCCATGACACCCTTTATGTGACTCAAGACATTCCCTGACATAGCTGTTGCCACATGAAAGGAGAAAAATTTATGGACTCAACTTTAGATAAGGCCGTATTCCCATTCCATGCCTCGAGAGTAATCCTGAAATCCCCTACCATAACCAAAGGAGACCTGACTTCCAGGGACTACATGATCGAGTTCCTGATATCACCGTTGCAACCTGAAAGGGACCCCAAGCTTCAAGCCGCAACATGAGAAAAACCACAAGATTCTCCCCTCAATGCGAGATGATGAACATTTCTGCTGCAGAGTCTCAAGGGAAATCACACATTCCTGCTTGAAACTTGATAGGGTATTGAAACCCTTTCTGAAACACAAAAAGAACCCAGACTAAGCCGTCCCCACTGGAGAGGAGCACACAATTATCGGACTCAGCACAAAATGAAAAGCAAATCACATCCCATGCCATGATTGGAATCCCGAGGTTCCCCTTGCAACACGATGGGAGACCTGCCGTCCCTGGGATACTACCAGCGAGTTTCTGAGGTCCCTGTCGCAACTTGAGAAGGACCATAAGCTTCGTGCCGCAACTCGAAACAAACCACAATATTGTGCACTCAAGGTGTGATGAGGAAAATTTTCCCATGCTTAGACTGAAGAGAAATCCCACATTCCCGCTTGAAACTCGAACCAGGACTTGACACACTATATGCGACCCAAGACATTCCTTGACATAGCTGTCTCCACTTGAGAGAAGAACACAATTAATGGACTCAATTTTGTTATTTTTTTTAATTTTGGACTCAATTTTAGAGGAGGCTGTATTCCCATTCTACTCCTTGAGTGTAATCCCGAAGATCTCCTTGCAAAAAGAAAAGTGACCTGACCTCCCTGAAGTAAAAGGAGCTAGGTTCTGAGGTCACTGTGTCAATTTGAGAGGGACTAAAGCTTCACGCAGCAACTAGATAAAAACCACGAGATTCCCAAATCAATGCCAGATGAGGAATTTTCTGCTGCAGTGTCTCAAGGGAAAACCCACATTACCGCTTGAAATTCGAAGAGGACCTTGACACCCTTTCTGAAACCATAAAAGTTCCTTGACTAAGCCTTCCCTGCTGGAGAGGAGCACACAATTTATGGACCCATCTCTAGATGACGTCCAATTGCCATTCCACGCCTCGAGAATGATCCCGAGATTTCCCTTCCAAAACACAAGGAGACCTGACTTCCCTTGGGCATGACCAGCAAGTAACTGAGTTCCCCGTCGCAACTCGAGAAGGACCCCAAGCTTCCAGCCGCAACTCGAGAAAAAACACAAGATTCTGTACTCAAAGCGAGATGAGGAAAATTTCCCCTGCAGAGTCTCAAGGGAAATCCTATATTCACGCTTGAAATTCGAACGGACACTTGACACCCTTTATGCGACTAAAGACATTCCCTGACAGAGCTGCCCCCACTTGAGAGGAGAACACACTTTATGGACTGAACTTTAGATGAGGACCTATTCCCATTTCACGCCTCAAGAGTAATCTCAATGTTCCCCTACCAAAAGAAAGGAGACATTACGTCCCAGGGACTGCAGGAGCGAGTTTATGAGGTCCCTGTCACAACTCGAGAAGGACCCCAATCTTCCCGCCGCAACTCGAGAAGAACCACAAGATCCTGCACTCAAAGTGAGATGAGGAAAATTTCCCCTTTGAATCTCAAGAGAAATCCGACATTCCCGCTTGAAACGTGAACCGGTACTTGACACCCTTTTGCCGACTCAAGACATTCCCTGATATAGCTGTCCCCTGTTGAGAGGAGAAGACAATTTATGGACTAAACTTTAGAGGAGGCCCTATTCCCATTTTACGCATCGAGAGAAATCCCGATGTTACCCTCCCAAAAAGAAAGGAGACGTGCCTTCCCAGGGACTACACGAGCCAGTTCCTGAAGTCCCTGTCACAACTCGAGAAGGGTCCCAAGCTTCCCGCCGCAACACGAGAAAAACCACAAGATTCTGCACTCAAGGTGAGATGAGGAATATTTCACCAGCAGAGTCTCAAGGAAATCCCTCATTCCCGCTTGACACGGGAACGGGTACTTGACACCCTTTATGCAACTCAAGTCATTCCCTGACATAGCTGTCCCCACTTGAGAGGAGAACCCAATTTATGGCCTCAAATTTAGATGAGGCCCTATTCCTATTCCATGGCTCGATAAAAATCCCGATGTTCCCCTACCAAAACGAAAGGAGACTTGACTTCCCAGGGACTACAAGAGGATGAACTTGAGGTCCCTTTCGTAACTCGAGAAGGACCCCAACCTTCCAGCCACAACTCTAGAGACTTCACAAGATTCTGCACTCGAGGAAATTTAACCCTGCAGAGTCTCAAAATAAACCGAATATATCCGCTTGAAACTCGAACGGGTACTTGACTCCATTTATGCGACTTAAGAGACTCCCCGACATAGCTTCCTCACTTGAGAGAAGGACACAATTTATGTACTCAACTTTAGATGAGGCCCTATTCCCATTACATACCATGAGATTAATCCCGATTTTCCCCTACAAAAACGAACGGAGACCTGATTCCAGGGACTACACGAGCGAGTTCCTGGGGTCCCTGTTGCAAATCGAGAAGGGCACCAAGTTTGCCGCAGCAACAGAAGAAAAACCACAAGATTCTGCATTCAAGGTGACATGAGGAAAATTTCCCATGTGGAGTCTAAGTGAAATCCCACATTTCCGCTTGACATATGAAAGGGGAATTGACACCCTTTATGCGACTCAAGAAAATCCCTGACATCGCTGTCCCTACTTGAGAGGAGGACACAGTTTATGGACTCAAATTGAGAAGAGACCTATTTCCATTCCACGCCTCAAGAGTAATCCAGATGTTCCCCTACCAAAACGAAAGCACACCTGACTTCCCAGGGATGACACTAGCGAGTTTCTGAAGTCCCTGTCGCAAATTGAGAAGGGCCAAAAGCTTCTCACCACAACACGAAAAAAACCCACAAGATTCTGCACTCAAGGTGAGATGAGGAAAATCTCCCCTGCAGAGTCTCAAGAGAAATCTCACATTCCCGCTTGAAAGGCAAACGGGTCCTTGACACCCTTTATGAGACTCAAGACATTCCCTGACATAGCTGTCCGTACTGGAGAGTAGAATACAATTTATGCACTCAACATTAATGAGGCCCTATGTCCCTACCACGCATCGCTAGTAATCCCAATGTTCCCCTACGGAAACGAAAGAAGACCTGTCTTCCCTGGGACTCCACGAGCGAGTTCCTGAGGTCCCTGTTGCAACTCGAGGAGGACCCCAAGCTTCCCAAAGCAACACGAGAAAAACCACACGATTCTGCACTCAGGTGAGATGAGGAAAATTGTCAATGCAGAGTCTCAGGAGAAATCCCACATTCCCTTTTGAAACGCGAACGGGTATTTGACACCCTTTATGCCACTCAAGATATTCCCTGACATAGCTGTCCCCACTTGAAAGGAGAACACAATTTATGGGCTCAACATAGATGAGGCCCTATTCCCATTCCACGCCTCGAGAGTAATACTGATGTTCCGCTACCAAAACGAAAGGAGACCTGACTTCCCAGAAACTACACGATCAAGTTCTTGAGGTACCTGTCACATCTCTAGAAGGACACCAAGCTTCCCGTCGCCACTAGAGAAAAACCACAAGATTCTGCACTCAAGGTGAGATGGGGAAAATTTCCAATGCAGAGTCTCAGGAGAAATCCCACATTCCCTGTTGAAACGCGAACGGGTGCTGGACACCCTTTATGCCACTCAAGACATTCCCTGAAATAGCTGTCCCCACATGAGAGGAGAACACAATTTACGGACTCAACTTTAGATGAGGCCCTATTCCCATTCCACGCCTCGAGAGTAATCCGTATGTTCCCCTAACAAAACGAAAGGAGACCTGACTTCACAGGGACTACACGAGTGAGTTCCAGATGTCCCTGTCGCAAATCAAGAAGGACCCCAAGCTACCCGCCGCAACTCGAGAAAGAAACACAAGATTCTGCCTTGAAGGTGAGACGAGGAAAATGTTCCCTGAAGAGTCTCAAGAGAAATCCCATATTCCCGCTTGAAACGCGAAAGGGTAATTGACACCCTTTATGCTGCTCAAGACATTCCCTGACAGAGCTGTACGCACTTGAGAGGAGAACACAATTTATGGACTCAACATTAAATGGGCCCATATTCCCATTCCATGCCTCGAGCGTAATCCCGATGTTCCCCTACCAAAACGAAAGGAGACCTGACTTCCCAGGGACACACGAGTGAGTTCCTGAGGTCCCTGTTGCAACTCGAGAAGGACACCAAGCTTCCCGCCGCAAAACGAGAAAAACCACAAGTTTCTGCACTCAAGGTGATGAGGAAAATTTACCCTGCAGAATCTCAAGAGACCTCCCACATTCCCGCTTGAACTCAAATGGGTTGACTCCCTTTATGTGACTCAAGACATTCCCCGACATAGCTCTTCCCACTTGAGATTATAACACAATTTATGGACTCAAATTTAGATGAGGCCCTATCCCCATTCCACACCACGAGAGTAATCCCGATGTTTCCCTACCAAAAGGAAAGGAGTCCTGATATACCAGGGAATACCCGAAGCGAGTTCTTCAGGTCCCTACAACAACTCGAGAAGGACGCCAAACTTCCCGCCGCAACTCGAGAAAAACCACAACATTCTGCATTCAATGTGAGCTGAGGAAAATTTCCCCTGCAGAATCTCAAGAGAAATGCCACATTCAGGTTTGAAACACGAACGGTTACTTGACACCCTTTATGGGACTAAAGACATTCCCTGACATAGCTGTCCCCACTTGAGAAGAGAACACAATTTATGGACTCAACTTTAGATGAGGCCCTATTGCCTTTCCACGGCTCAAGAGTAATCCCGATGTTCCCCTACCAAAATGAAAGGACACCTGACTTCCCAGGGACTACACGAGCGAGTTCCTGAGGTCCATGTTGTACCTCGAGAAGGACCCCAATTTTCCCGCCGCCTCTCGAGAAAAACCACAAGATTTTGCACTCAACGTGAGATGAGGAAAATTTCACCTGCAGAATCTCAAGAGAAATCTCACATTCCCACTTGAAGTGAAATGGGTACCTGACACCCTTTATGCAACTCAGACATTCCCTGACATAGCTGTCCCTACTTGAGAGGAGAAAATATTTTCTGGAATCAATTTTAGATGAGGCACTATTCCCGTGTTAAACACCTCGAACGTAATCCCGATGTTCCCCTACCAAAATGAAAGGAGTCCTGACTTCCCCGGGACTACACGATCGAGTTCCTGAGGTCCAGGTCGCAACTCGAGAAGGACCCAACCTTCCCGCCGCAACACGAAAAATCCACAATATCTGCACTCAAGTGAGTTGAGGAAAATTTCCCCTGCAAAGTTTCCAGAGAAATCCCACATTCCCGCATGAAACGCCAACTGGTATTTGACAACCTTTAGGCGACTCAAGACATTCCCTAACATAGCTGTCACAATTTGAGAGGAGAACACTATTTAGGGATTCAACTTTAGATGAGGCAGTATTCCATTTCCATGCCCCGAGAGTAATCCCGATGTTCCCCTACCAAAATGAAAGGAGACCTGACTGCCCAGGGACTACTCGAGCGAGTTCCTGAGGTCCGTGTCGCAACTCGAGAAAGGACCGAAGCTACCCGCCGAAACAAGAAAAAAACCACAAGTTTCTGCACTCAAGATGAGATGGGGAAAATTTCCCCTGCAGAGTCTCAACAGAAATCCAACATTCCCGCTTGAAACGTGAATCATCACTTGACAACCTTTATGTGACTCAAGACTTTCCCTGAGAGAGCTGTCGCCACTTGAGAGGAGAACACACTTTTTTTACACAACTTTAGATGAGGCCCTATTCCCAATCCACGCCTCGAGAGCAATCCCGATATTCCTCTAACAAAACGAAAGAAGAGCAGAGTTCCGAGGAACACACGAGCGAGTTCCTGAGGTCCGTGTCACAACTCGAGAAGGACACCAAGTTTCCCACCGAAACTCGAGAAAAACCACAATATTCTCTACTCAAGATGAGGTGAGGACAGTTTCGCCTGCAGCATCTCAAGAGAAATCCCACATTCCTGATTGAAATGCAGTCGGGTACTTGACACCCTTTATGCGACTCAAGACATTCCCTGACATTGCTGTCCCCACTTGAGAGGAGAACACACTTTTTGGACGCAACTTTAGATGAGGCCCTATTCCCTTTCCACGCCTTGAGAGTATTTCCGATATTCCCCTAGCTAAAGAAAAGGAGATCTGACTTCCCAGGGCCTACACCATCGACTTCCTGAGGTCCCTGTCGCAACTACAGAAAGACCCCAAGCTTCCCATTGCAACTCGAGAAAAAACACAAGATTCGGCAGTAACAGAGAGAAGAGGAAAATTTCCAATGCATAGAATCAAGAGTAATCCAACACACCCGCTTGAATCGCAAATCGGTACTTGACACCGTTAACGCCACTCAAGAATTTCCCTGACTTAGCTGTCGCCACTTGAGAGGAGAACTCATTTTATGGACTCAAATTTAGATGAAGCCCTATTCCCATTGCACGCCTCTAGAATAATCCCGATGTTCCCCTACCAAAATGAAAGGAGACCTGACTTCCCAGGGACTGTACGAGTGAGTTCCTGAGGTCCCTGTCGCAACTGGAGAAGGACCCCAAGCATCCCTCCTCACCTCGAGAAAAACCACAAAATTCTGCACTTAAAGTGAGATGAGGAAAAGTTCCCCTGTAGAGTCACAAGAGAAATCCCACATTCCCGCTAGAAACGTGATCGGGTACTTGACACACTTTAGGCGACTCAAGACATTCCCTGACAAAGCTGTCCATACTTGAGAGGAGAACACAATTTATGGACTCAACTTTAAATGAGGCCCTATTTCCCTTCCATGCCTTGAGAGTAATGCCGATATTCCCCTACCAAAACGAAAGGAGACCTGACTTCCCAGGGACTACACAAGCGAGTTTTTGATGTCCCCGCTGCAAATCGAGAAGGGCCCAAAGCTTCCTGCCACAATATGAGAGAAACCACAAGATTCTGCACTCATGGTGAGATGAGGAAAATTTCCCCTGCAGAGTCTCAAGAGAAATCCCAATTTCCCGGTTGAAACCCGAACGGGTATATGACACCCTTTATGCCACTGAAGAAATTCCCTGACATAGCTGTCCCCTCTTGATTAGAGAACACAATTTGTGGCCTCAAATTTAGATGAGGCCCGATTCCCATTCCATGGCTGGATAATAATCCCGATGTTCCCATAACAAAACGAAAGGAGACTTGAATTCCCAGGGACTACAAGAGCGTGTTTTTTAGGTCCCTTTCGTAACTCGAGAAGGACCCCAAGCTTCCCGCCGCAACAAGAGAAAAACCAAAATTTTCTGCACTCAAGGTGACATGAGGAAAATCTCCCCTACAGAGTCTCAAGAGAAATCTCACATTCCCGCTTCAAATGCGAAAGGGTACTTGACACCCTTTATGCGACTCAAGACATTCCCTGACATAGCTGTCCGTACTTGAGAGTAGAACACAGATTATGGACTCAACAGTAATGAAGCCCTATTCCTCTTCCAGGCCTCGCTAGTAATCCCGAATTCCACTACTGAAACGAAAGGAGACCTGACTTCCCAGGGACTACAGAGCGAGGTACTGAGGTCCCTGTCGCAACTCGAGAAGGGACCCAAGCTTCCCGCAGCAACTTGAGAAAAACCACAAGATTCTGCACTCAAGGTGAGATGAGGAAAATTTCCCCTGCAGAGTCTCAAGAGACATCCCACATATTTGCTTGAAACGAGAATGGGTACGTGACACCCTTTATGCGACTAGAGACATTCCCTGTCATAGCTATCCCCACTTAAGAGGAGAACATAATTTATGGACTCAAGCATAGATGAGGCCCTATTCCCATTCCACGCCTCGAGTGTAATCCCGATGTTCCCCTACCAAAATGAAAGGAGACCTGACTTCCCAGGGACTACACCAGCGAGGTCCTGAGGTCCCTGTCGGAACTCCAGAAAGACCCCAATATTCCCCCCCCAACTCGATAAAAATCACAAGATTCTGCAGTAAAGGTGTGATGAGGAAAATTTCCCATGCAGAATCTCAAGAGTAATCCAACATTCCCGCTTGAAACGCGAATCATCACTTGACACCCTTTATGCGACTCAAGACTTTCCCTGACATAGCTCTTGCCACTTGAAAGGAGAACAGAGTTTATGGACTCCACTCTAGATGAGGCCCTATTCCCATTCCAAGCCTCGAGAGTAATCCTGATGTTCCTCTAATTAAAAAAAGGAGAACTGACTTCCCAGTGACAACACGAGCAAGTTCCTGAGGTCCTGTCGCAACTTGAGAAAGACTCCAAGCTTCCCGCCGCAACTCGAGAAAAACCACAAAATTCTGCACTCAAGGTGAGATGAGGAAAAGTTCCCCTGCAAAGACTCAAGAGAAATCCCACATTCCCGCTTGAAACGCGAACAGATTTTTGACACCCTTTATGAGATTCAAAATATTCCCTGACATACCTGTCCCCACTTGAGAGGAGAACACAGTTTATGGACTCAACTTTAGATGAGGCCCTATTCCCATTCCATGCCTCAAGAATAATCCTGATGTTCCCCTAACAAAACGAAGGAAGAGCATAGTTCCGAGGAACACAAGAGCGAGTTCCTGAGGTCCGTGTCGCAACTCGAGAAGGACACCAAGATTCCCGCCGCAACTCGAGAAAAACCTCAATATTCTCTACTCAAGGTGAGATGAGGAAAATTTCCCCTGCAGTCACAAGAGAAATCCCACATTCCCGATTGAAATGCGATTGGGCGCTTGACACCCTTTATGTGACTCAAGACATTCCCTGACATAGCTGTCCCCACTTGAGAGGAGAACACAATTTATGGACTCAAATTTATATGAGGCCCTATTCCCATTCCACGCCTCAAGAGTAATCCCAATGTTCCCCTACCAAAACGAAAGGAGACCTGATTTCCCAGGGACTACACGAGCGAGATCCTGTGTTCCCTGTCGCAACTCCAGAAGGAACCCAAGCTTCCCGCCTCAACTCGAGAGAAACCACAGGATTCTTCACTCAAGGTGAGATGAGGAAAATTTCCCCTGTAGAGTCTCAAGAGAAATCCCACATTCGTGCTACAAACGCGAACGGGTACTTGACACACTTTAGGCCACTCAAGAAATTCCCTGACAAAGCTGTCCATACTTGCGAGGAGAACACAGTTTATGGACTCAACTTTAGATGAGGCCCTATTCCCATTCCATGGCTGGATAATAATCCCAATGTTCCCATACCAAAATGAAAGGAGACTTGAATTCCCATGGACTACAAGAGCGTGCATTTGAGGTCCCTTTCGTAACTCGAGAAGGACCCCAAGCTTCCCGCAGCAACAAGAGAAAAACCAAAAAATTCTGCACTCAAAGCGACATGAAGAAAATCTCCCCTGCAGAGTCTCAAGAGAAATCTCACATTCCCGCTTGAAATGCGAACGGGTACTTGACACCCTTTATGCGACTCAAGACATTCCCTGACATAGCAGTCCCCACTTGAGAGGAGAACATAATTTATGAACTCAACAGTAATGAAGGCCTATTTCCCTTCCAGACCTCACTAGTAATCCCGAATTCCCCTATCAAAACGAAAGGAGACCTGACTTCCCAGGGACTACAGAGCGAGGTACTGAGGTCCCTGTCGCAACTCGAGAAGGGCCCCAAGCTTCCCGCCGCAACGTGAGAAAAACCACAAGATTCTGCACTCAAGGTGAGATGAGGAAAATTTCCCCTGCAGAGTCTCAAGAGAAATCCCACATTCCCGCTTGACACGCGAAAGAGGAACTGATACCCTTTATGCGACTCAAGACAATCATGATATCGCTGTCCCTACTTCAGAGGACAACACAATTTATGGACTCAAATTTAGCTGATCCCTATTTTCATTCATGCCTCGAGAGTAATCTCGATGTTCCCCTACGAAAAGAAAAGTAGACCTGGCTTCCCAGGAACTACACTCGCGAGTTCCTGAAGTCCCTTTCGAAATTCGAGTAGGGCCAAAAGCTTCCCGCCACAAAATGAGAAAAAACACAAGATTCTGCACTCAAGGTGAGAGGAGGAAAATTTCCCATGCAGAGTCTCAAGAGAAATCCCACATTCACGCATGAAACGATAACGGGTACTTGACACCATTTCTGCGACATAAATAGGACCCTTGATAAGCAGTCCCCACTGGAGAGGAGCGCACAATTAACGGACTCATCTCTAGATGTGTCCCAATTCACATTCAATGCCTCGAGAGAAATCCCGATGTACCCTTTGCAACAGGAAAGGAGACCTGACTTTCCTGGGGCTACACGAGCGAGTTCCTGAGAACCCCGTCTCAACCCGAAAGGGACCGCAAGCTTTCAGCTGCAACTCGAGAAAAACCACAAGATTCTCTCCTCAATGCGAGATGAGGAACATTTCTTCTGCAGAGTCTCAAGGGAAATCACCTTCCCGCTTGAAATTGGAACGGATACTTGACACGTTTTCTGCAACCATAAAAGTTCCCTGACTTAGCTGTCCTTACTGGAGAGGAGCACACAATTTACGGACTCATATCTAGATGACTTCCAATTCCCATTCCACGCCTCGAGAATAATCACGAAGTTTCCCTTCCAACACGAAATGAGACGTGACTTCCCTGGGGCAACATGAGCGAGTTACTGAGGTCCCCGTCAGAACTCGAGAAGTACCCCTAGTTTCCCCCCGCATCTCGTGAAAAACCACAAGATTGTGCACTCAGCGTGAGATGAGGAAAATTTCCCTTGCAGTGTTTCAAGAGAAATCCCACATTCTCCCTTTAAACTCCAACTTGTACTTGACACCCTTTATGAGATTCAAGACATTCCCTGATATTGCTTTCCCCACTTGAGAGGAGAACACAATTTTTGGACTCAACTTTAGATGAGACCCTATTCCGTTTCCACGGCTTAAGAGAATTCCCGATGTTCCCCTACCAATACGAAAGGAGACCTGACTTCCCAGCGAGTACACGAGCAAGTCCCTGAGTTCCCTGTCGCAACTCGAGAAGGAACACATGCTTCCCGCCAAAACTCGAGAAAAAAACACGAGATTCTGCACTCACGGTGTAATGAGGAAAATTTCCCCTGCAGAGTCTCAAAAGAAATCCCACATTCTCGCTTAAACTCGAACGGGTACTTGACACCATTTCTGTGACATGAATAGGACCCTTACTAAGCAGTCCGCACTGGAAAGGAGCATGCAATTAACGGACTCATATCTAGATGTGTCTCAATTCATATTCCATGCCTCAAGAGAAACCCCGAAATAACCTTTCCAACAGGAAAGGAGACCTGACTTCCCTGGGGCTACACGAGCGAGTTCCTGAGATCCCCGTCGCAACCGGAAAGGGACCTCAAGCTTTCAGCTGCAACTCGAGAAAAACCACAAGATTCTCTCCTCAATGCGAGATGAGGAACATTTCTGCTGCAGAGTCTCAAGTGCAATCATACATTTCAACTTGAAACTCGAAAGAGTACTTGAAACCCTTTCTGCAACACAAAAAGTTACCTGACTATGCCATCCCCACTGGAGAAGAACACACAATTAACGGACTCAACGCAAGATGAGACCCAAATCACATTCCACGGCTTGAGTGGAATAACGAGGTTCCCCTTCCAGTACAATTGGAGACCTGACGTCCCTCGGACAGCATGAGTGAATTCCTGAGGTCCCCGTCGCAATTGAGAAGGAGCTGAAGCTTCCGGCCTCATCTTGAGAAAAACCACAAGATTGTGCACTCAAGGTGAGATTAGGAAAATTTCCCCTGCAGAGACTCAAGAGAAATCTCACATTCCCACATGAAACTCGAATGGGTACATGACAAGCTTTATGCGACTCAAGATATTCCTGACACAGCAGTCCCCACTTGAGAGGAGAACACAATATATGGACTCAACTTTAGTTGAGGCCCTATTCCCATTCCTTTCCTCGAGAGTTATCCCGAAGTTCCCCTACCAAAACAAAAGGAGACCTCACTTCTCAGGGACTACACGAGGGAGTTCCTGAGATCCCCGTCGCAACCCAAAAGGGACCCCAAGCATCCAGCCACAACTTGAGTAAAACCAAAAGATTCTCCCCTCAATGCGAGATGAGGAATATTTTTGCTGCAGAGTCTCAAGAGAAATCACACATTCCTGCTTGAAACTCGAAAGGGTACTTGAAACCCTTTCTGCGACGCAAAAAGATCCCTGACTAAGCTGTCCCCACTGGAGAGGAGCACACAATTAACGGACTCAACACAAGATGAGAGTGAAATCACATTCCATGCCACGAACGGAATCCCGAGGTTACCCTTCCACACTATTGGTGACCTGACGTCCCTGGAAAAACACTAGCTAGTTCGTGAGGGCCCTGTCGCAACTTGAGAAGGACCCCAAGCTTCCCGCCGCAACTCGAGAAAAACCACAAATTCTGCACTCAAGGTGAGAATAGGAAAATTTCCCCTGCAGAGTCTCAAGAGAAATCCCACATCCCCGCTTGAAACGCGAACGGGTACTTGACACCCTTTATGCGAATCAAGACATTCCCTGACATAGATGTCCCCACTGGAGAGGAGAAAACAATTTATGGACTCAATTTTAGATGGGGCCCTATTCCCATTCTACTCCTCGAGTGAAATCCCGAGGCTCTCCTTCTAAAAAGAAAAGTGACCTGACCTCTCTGAAGTAAAAAAAGCTAGGTTCTGAGGCCACTGTCCCAACTCGAGAGGGACTACAAGCTTGTTGCCACAACTCGATAAAACCACGAGATTTCCCCGTCAAAGCGAGATGAGGAATTTTCTTCTGCAGAGTCTCAAGGGAAATCCCACATTCCCAATTGAAATTGGAACTGGTACTTTTCACCATTTCTGCAACCATAAAAGTTCCCTGACTAAGCTGTCCCTACTGGAGAAGAGCACACAATTTACAGACTCATATCTAGATGACTTCCAATTCCCATTCTACGCCTCGAGAATAATCCCAAAGTTTCCCTTCCAACACAAAATGAGACCTGACTTCCCTGGGGCAACACGAGCGAGTTACTGAGGTCCCCGTCGAAACTCGAGAAGGACCCCTAGCTTCCCGCCGCATCTCGTGAAAAACCACAAGATTGTGCACTCAACATGAGGTGAGGAAAATTTCCCTTGCAGAGTTTCAAGAGAAATCCCACACTCCCGCTTTAAACTCCAACGTGTACTTGACACCCTTTATGCGACTCAAGACATTCCCTGATATAGCTGTCCCCACTTGAGAGGAGAACACAGTATATGGACTCATCTTTAGATGAGGTGGTATTCCCATTCTATGCCTCGAGTGTAATCCTGAAGCTCTCCTTGCAACAAGATGGGTGACCTGACATCCCTGAAGTGAAAAGAGCTAGGATCTGAAGTCACTGTCCCAACTCGAGAAGGACTACAAGCTTCCCGCTGCAACTCGATAAAAACCACGAGATTACCCCATCAATGCGAGATGAGGAATTTTCTGCTGCAGAGTCTCAAGGGAATTCCCACATTCCCGCTTAAATTCAAACGGGTACTTGACACCGTTTCTGCAACGTTATAAGCTCCCTTACTAAGCCGTCCCCACTGCAGAGGAGCACACAATTAACAGACTCATCTCTAGATGAGTCCAAATTCACATTCCATGCCCCGAGATAAATCCCGAAGTACCCTTTACAACAGGAAATGAGACCTGACTTCCCTGGGGCTACAGGAGCGATTTCCTGAGATCCCCGTCTTAACCCGAAAGGAAACCCAAGCTTTCAGCTGCAACTCGAGAAGAACCACAAGAATCTCCCCTCAATGCGAGATGCGGAATATTTCTGCTGAAGAGTCTAAACAGAAATCACACATTCCCGCTTGAAACTCGAACGGGTACTTGACACACTTTATGCGACTCAAGACATTCGCTGACATAGCTGTCCCCACTGGAGAGGAGAACACAATTTATGGACTCAATTTTAGATGAGGCCGTATTCCCATTCTACGCCTCGAGTGTAATCCCGAAGCTCCCCTTGCAAAAAGAACAGTGACCTGACCTCCTTGAAGTAAAAACAGCTAGGTTCTGAGATCACTGTCACAACTCGAGAGGGTCTACAAGCTTCCGCTGCAATTCGATAAAAGTCACGAGATTTCCCCAGCAATGCGAGATGAGGAATTTTCTGCTGCACAGTCTCAAGGGAAAACCCACATTACCGCTTGAAATTCGAACGGGTAGTTGACACCCTTTTGGCAACCATAAAAGTTCCCTGACTAAGCCGTCCCTACTGGAGAGGAGCACACAATTTAAGGACTCATTTCTAGATGACTTCCATTTGCCATTCCACACCTCCAGAATAAACCCGAAGTTTCCCTTCCAAAACGCAAGGAGACCTGACTTCCCTGGGGCATGACCAGCGAATATCTGAGGGCCCCGTCGCAACTCGAGAAGGACCCCAAGCTTCATGCCACACCACAGAAAAACCACAAGATTCTGCACTCAAGGTGAGATGAGGAAAATTTCCCCTGTAGACTCTAAAGAGAAATCCCACATTCCCGCTTGAAACTCAAATGGATACATGACACCCTTTATGCAACTCAAGACAATCCCTGACATAGCTCTCCCCACGTAAGAGGAGAACACAATTTATGGACTCAACTTTAGATGATGCCCTATTCCCATTCCACGCCTAAAGAGTAATCTCGAAGTTCCCCTATCAGAAGAAAGGAGACCTGACTTCCCTTGGGCTACACTAGTCAGTTCCTGAGATCCCCGTCTCAACCCGAAAGGGACCCCAAGCTTTCAGCTGCAACTCGAGAAAAACCACAAGATTCTCTCCTCAATACGAGATGAGGAACATTTCTCTTGCAGAGTCTCAAGAGAAATCACACATTCCCACTTGAAATTCGAAATGGTACTTGAAACACTTTCTGTGACACAAAAAGGTCCCTGACTATGCCGTCCCCACTGGAGAGGAGCACACAATTTACGGACTCAACATTTGATGAGGCCCTATTCCCATTCCACGCTTCGAGAGTAATCCCGAAGATATTCTTGCAAAACAAAAGGAGACATGACTTCGCTGAAGCACCACGAGTGAATTCCTGAGGTCCCCGTCGAAACTCGAGAAGTACCCCTAGCTTCCTGCCGCATCTCGTGAAAAACGACAAGATTGTGCACTTAACATGAGGTGAGGAAAATTTCCTTTACAGAGTTTCAAGAGAAATCCCACATTCCCGCTTTAAACTCCAACGTGTACTTGACACCCTTTATGCGACTCAAGACATTCCCTGATATAGCTGTCCCCACTTGAGAGGAGAACACATTTTATGGACTCATATTTAGATGAGGTGGTATTCCCATTCTATGCCTCGAGTGTAATCCTGACGCTCTCCTTGCAACAAGATGGGTGACCTGACAACCCTGAAGTGAAAAGAGCTAAGATCTGTAGTCACTGTCCCAACTCGAGAAGGACTACAAGCTTCCCGCAGCAACTCGATAAAAACCACGAGATTACCCCATCAATGCGAGATGAGGAATTATCTGCTGCAGAGTCTCAAGGGAATTCTCACATTCCCGCTTAAATTCGAACGGGTACTTGACACCGTTTCTGCAACCTTAAAAGCTCCCTTACTAAGCCGTCCCCACTGCAGAGGAGCACACAATTAACAGACTCATCTCTAGATGAGTCCAAATTCATATTCCATGCCCCGAGATAAATCCGGAAGTACCCTTTACAACAGGAAATGAGACCTGACTTCCTGGGGCCACAGGAGCGATTTCCTGAGATCCCCGTCTTAACCGAAAAGGGAACCCAAGCTTTCAGCTGAAACTCGAGAAGAACCACAAGATTCTTCCCTCAATGCGAGATGCGGAATATTTCTGCCTAAGAGTCTAAACAGAAATCACACATTCCCGCTTGAAACTCGAACAGGTAGTTGACACGCTTTATGCGACTCAAGACATTCGCTGACATAGCTGTCCCCACTGGAGAGGAGAACACAATTTATGGACTCAAATTTAGAAGAGGCCGTATTCCCATTCTACGCCTCAAGTGTAATCCCGAAGCTCCCCTTGCAAAAAGAACAGTGACCTGACCTCCTTGAAGTAAAAAGAGCTAGGTTCTGAGGTCACTGTCACAACTCGAGAGGGTCTACAAGCTTCCCTCCGCAACTTAATAAAAATCACGAGATTCCCCCAGCAATGCGAGATGAGGAATTTTTCTGCTGCACAGTCTCAAGGGAAAACCCACATTACCGCTTGAAATTCGAAAGGGGAGTTGACACCCTTTCGGCAACCATAAAAGTTCCCTGACTAAGCCGTCCCTACTCGAGAGGAGCACACAATTTAAGGACTCATTTCTAGATGACTTCCAGTTGCCATTCCACACCTCCAGAATGAACCCGAAGTTTCCCTTTCAACACGCAAGGAGACCTGACTTCCCTGGGGCATGACCAGCGAATATCTGAGGGCCCCGTCGCAACTCGAGAAGGACCCCAAGCTTCATGCCACACCACAGAAAAACCACAAGATTCTGCACTCAAGGTGAGATGAGGAAAATTTCCCCTGCAGAGTCTCAAGAGAAATCCCACATTCCCGCTTGAAACTCAAATGGATACATGACACCATTTATGCGACTCAAGACATTCCCTGACATAGCTCTCCCCACGTAAGAGGAGAACACAATTTATGGACTCAACTTTAGATGATGCCCTATTCCCATTCCACGCCTAAAGAGTAATCTCGAAGTTCCCCTATCAGAAGAAAGGAGACCTGACTTCCCTTGGGCTACACTAGTCAGTTCCTGAGATCCCCGTCTCAACCCGAAAGGGACCCCAAGCTTTCAGCTGCAACTCGAGAAAAACCACAAGATTCTCTCCTCAATACGAGATGAGGAACATTTCTCTTGCAGAGTCTCAAGAGAAATCACACATTCCCACTTGAAATTCGAAATGGTACTTGAAACACTTTCTGTGACACAAAAAGGTCCCTGACTATGCCGTCCCCACTGGAGAGGAGCACACAATTTACGGACTCAACATTTGATGAGGCCCTATTCCCATTCCACGCTTCGAGAGTAATCCCGAAGATATTCTTGCAAAACAAAAGGAGACATGACTTCGCTGAAGCACCACGAGTGAATTCCTGAGGTCCCCGTCGAAACTCGAGAAGTACCCCTAGCTTCCTGCCGCATCTCGTGAAAAACGACAAGATTGTGCACTTAACATGAGGTGAGGAAAATTTCCTTTACAGAGTTTCAAGAGAAATCCCACATTCCCGCTTTAAACTCCAACGTGTACTTGACACCCTTTATGCGACTCAAGACATTCCCTGATATAGCTGTCCCCACTTGAGAGGAGAACACATTTTATGGACTCATATTTAGATGAGGTGGTATTCCCATTCTATGCCTCGAGTGTAATCCTGACGCTCTCCTTGCAACAAGATGGGTGACCTGACAACCCTGAAGTGAAAAGAGCTAAGATCTGTAGTCACTGTCCCAACTCGAGAAGGACTACAAGCTTCCCGCAGCAACTCGATAAAAACCACGAGATTACCCCATCAATGCGAGATGAGGAATTATCTGCTGCAGAGTCTCAAGGGAATTCTCACATTCCCGCTTATATTCGAACGGGTACTTGACACCGTTTCTGCAACCTTAAAAGCTCCCTTACTAAGCCGTCCCCACTGCAGAGGAGCACACAATTAACAGACTCATCTCTAGATGAGTCCAAATTCATATTCCATGCCCCGAGATAAATTCGGAAGTACCCTTTACAACAGGAAATGAGACCTGACTTCCTGGGGCCACAGGAGCGATTTCCTGAGATCCCCGTCTTAACCGAAAAGGGAACCCAAGCTTTCAGCTGAAACTCGAGAAGAACCACAAGATTCTTCCCTCAATGCGAGATGCGGAATATTTCTGCCTAAGAGTCTAAACAGAAATCACACATTCCCGCTTGAAACTCGAACAGGTAGTTGACACACTTTATGCGACTCA